>NC_056737.1:386554413-386601913 GCF_019279795.1 Protopterus annectens | reverse complement strand
ATCAGATCACAAACTAATCTCGCTGGAGGTCCTCATCCCACCCCCACCTGAAATAAAAAAGACCACAGTAAAGAACTTCTCGAAAGCCGACTTCACACTTCTAAAGACTAGTGTGGTCTCCTTTAAGGCCCCGAGCCATGGAAAACAGTACTCAAGCCGCTGAATCACTTACAAATGCCTTCTACCAGCACCTGCAGGACTGCATGGATAAGGCAATCCCAAGCAAAACAAAGACTCTTTGTACCAAAGGCAAGCGTCCAGTCTGGTGGACCCCAGCCATAAACAAACTCTACAACAAAAGGAGGAAGCTACTACAAGATAGAGCAAAATCCTTAAAAGGTAAGACACCCCTGATCACTATAAGTAAAGAGCTCTCATAAAATCATCCAAAGCAAATTTTGAGAGAAAAATAGCTAAAGACTCAAAAGACAATCATAAGGCCTTCTTTAGCTATGTTAGAAACCTGGGAGGAAACTCCCAGATATGCTCAGAACTAGTTCAAAATGATGTGAAGATTACTGATCCTACAGACATTGCCAACATACTGGCTGACAGGTTCAGTGCAAACTTCTCCCCCACCCCCCCGCCCAAAAGGAGAGATATCTATACCAAGCGATTGCAGCCCCCAAGATCTCCGACGCCCAAGGGAGAAGTGCGCTGTCCAAAGCAAAACACACAGCATCCATGGGACCTGATGGTGTCCCTGGCTGTGTGCTCCACGAACTCAACGAGGAATTAAACCCACAGCTAGGACAGCTGTTTAATCATAGTCTTACCTCTGGATACGCACCCAGGAGTGGCGCACTGCAACTGTGGTCCCACTTCACCAAGGCGGTGCCTCCCCCGACCCTGGAAATTACCGCCCATTAGCTTGACAAGCCTTATCTGCAAAGCCATGGAGAGGATCATAATGGACCTCATAAATAAAGACATAGGAATTTGCAGACTTTGGATCCATCCCAGTTTGGCTTTGTCAAAGGCAGATCATGCCTTCTAAACTTGGTTGACTTTTTGAAACAGTCACCAAAGCCATTGATGAGGGAAAGGCAGTCCATACAGCCTACCTCGATCTGGCGAAGGCCTTCGATACAATACCCCACTGGTATCATTGAAAAACTCATCAGCTTAAATGTTAACCCATACATCACAAGATGGGTTGCAAACTGGCTGAGTGACAGAACCCACAGGGTCAGAGTTGCTGGCGCCATGTCAGACTCAAAGCCTGTCACAAGTGGTGTACCACAGGGCTCAGTCCTGGGCCCACTCTTGTTTGGCATCTACTTTTCCAAGTACAAGCAAACACAGGAGGGTTATGGCTGACAAAGTTTGCAGATGACTGCAAACTGGGCCATAGTAGAAAACACATCTGACACAGATATCCTTCAGAAGGGTCTCACAGAAACGGATAACTGGTGCCAGAGCCATGGCCTAAAGTTAAATGCCAAAAAATGCATAGTCATACCCTTCGGGAAAAACAAGGTTACCCCTAGCTACCAAATAGGTGGCACTCCACTGAGCACAGAAGAAGTTATCAGGGACCTGGGGACCCAGGTTGATAGTAGTCTGTCATTCGACACCCATGTAGCTAAAGTAGTTAGGAAGACCTTCTACATTGCCCACCTTATCATGAAGGGATTCTCATCTAGATCAAGGGAGGTCATAGTCTCCCTATACTCATCACTCATCAGACCAATGATTGAGTACAATGCCCCATTCGGAATGTATCTGACCCGACACTTGCAGCAGCTGGAGAGGCCACAAAAGTTCCTCACCAAAAGGATAAAGGGTCTCAAACATCTGTCCTATGCTGCCCGACTGAAAGAACTCCAGCTCTATTCAGTCGCTTACCGCTTGCTCAGAGGTGACCTTTGCCTAACATACAAGGCCATGTCAAACCCAGATTTGATGAATATGCTTCACCTCAAAAAATCTAGATCCGTCAGAGCCACAAGGGCGGGAGACTTAAACCTCGCTGGCCTTGTTCAAGAGAAATCTTGACCAATGGATGGGAGATCGCAGATATACCCCAGGGATTACCTCAGTGTCACTGCTCAACAGAGGCACAGCAAAATAATGGGTATAGTTCCCCATACTAAAGGGGTGGCGTAAGCCACAAAACTATGGGCTAGGCTTGTAAATGCCCTCGGGCAGATAGCCTAGTATGAACCTATGAACCTATGTGTGTGTGTGTATATATATATATATATATATATATATATATATATATATATATATATATATATATATATATATATATACACACACACACATATATTGCCTTTTTATGAGAGATCCCTTTTGATAAGGAAGGAATGTTCAGGTTTGCTTGTTGCAGAGGAAATTACTTGAGCAAAGCCAGTACCCTTCATAGTGCTAAGGAAGTTGGTAGCCTCTCACTGATGATTGACTTGGATGTTGGAGTCTCCCAGAATTGTACAGCTTGATGATTCTACTGCCAAGCCAACAAGAAAGTCTGTGAACTCCAGTAAAATATTCATATACTACATGGTGGACAATAGACAATATAGCTTGCTCCTTTTTCTTCTGTGACATTCTGAAACTGTAGCTTTAATTTTAATCTTGATATTTATTGTTAAGTGCTTTTCATTTACTATAGTTTACTATTATAGCAAATGAAAAGCGCTTGACAATAAATATCAACTTTCTATTATTTGGACTGCCAGTATTCATTTTTTTATTTTTAGTTTGTTCATTTTTTTATTTTTGAATCTAGTAGTTGATTTTAATCTTACTCAGCTACAACAGTAGGTAACAACAGATTGCCTGCCATACGGTGCTGAATCATGTAAAACCCTGGAGGCGCTGTATCCACAAGATATTGACTGAAATTTTCATTCAGACAGGTCTCCAGGATAAATACCAAGTCAGCATTGCACATTTGGTCAGAAATTATACCTGCCTTGTTGAAAATGAACCTGACATTTGAACAAATTCCCTCAAGGTGCAAGTGAAGATGTGTCCCTTCTATCTGAATATCAGGTTCCTTTGGGTACCTCAGTTAAGTCAGACAATCATTCACTGTGATGTTTTGCCCCCAGTATGATACATGCTTATTCAAACAACCAGTGTACTGAGACCAGCAGAAAGCTTCTGATAACAAAAGAGACTGAATACCAGAAGGAGAGCCCTAGAATAAGAAATTATAGTATGGCCTTTTACTCTTAATGATATTAATTCCATATTAAATTTGGTGGCAGTCTGGTAGTCTAAGAAATAATATAAAAATGTCACTGCAACAGTGTAATAAAAGCATACCATTAAAAGCAGCCAGGTATTTACATTCTGGGCCCAGCATGAGTTAGGGCCATTAAATGAAACTGTAAGAATAGAATCTCCAGTGGCACTAAGACAGAATCCACAGAACTAAGGCAGAAGCTTGTGTTTCTGATGACAGCAATGCTGAAGATCATCTACACAACCTTTTTCACATTAAAATGCCACAAGGGGAGAGTTAACGAGTGTGACTACATTATCATTGAAGAATATAACTGAAAACTCTGGGGATGTGAGCATCATGTACCAGTCAAGACATTGTTAGATGAAGTACACAGAGTTCCACAGAATGCTAAATTGCTGTTTTAACAAAGTATAGGCCCATCATCATAAAATTATAAATAAATTCTGGCTAGAATAATTAAATGATGATGATGTACACTTAATTAGCTTAATAGGTGGTACATAGAATGTCATGAGTGCTCAGAATAAGGAGGTGTAGTCAAGTAATACACTGTAAAAGTAGTATAAAACTTGTGTATACATTTCCTAGGGCAGCCAGACACAGAAGAACATTTTCCTAAAAAAAGCATGTTTGTTGAACAAAGGAGCCAAACAACTGAAGTTTAGTGCAGTTCAGAGATGTTCAGGTGTCAGCAGTGCCAATATTACTGAAATGTTTGTGCTGTGGTGCCAAAAGTAGCAGAACCTGTGAACGACATTCAATCTGTAGAACATAAAATGACAGGAGCCCATCAGCATCCAGTAGCATCCTAGTGGCAACAGGCATCCAAAAAGCCAGTAAGTCAGCAAAATGGACCCGAGTCAAATCCCACACTCCAGTCACATACCCATACCTGAATCTGCAGAGCCTGGGAAACGCACAGTATCACCATGTGTACAACTTTTATAGAATCCTAACGTCAGCCTGCAAACAACTCAATACCTGCATCCAAAGAAAGCCATCAAATAAAAAAAAATTACCCAAGTCAGTCAATATATTCAGACAAAGTGAATGAATTAGTAAGAAGTCCACAAATTGTGGCATACAAGGCATTTCAACTTTTCCAAAAAAAGCAAACTATTGCTGTGAAAAGACAGCATTGGGCCTTTAGGCTATGTATGTCTCAAGAAACATAACCTAGTCCAAGTAGTGGACATGGGATCATCCATTACCAACAGTTCAAAAGATAGATGCTAGAAAACTGGATAAAGTGGTCCAGGAAAAGAAAACAAAAGTAGCATTGATCAGTGAAATCGCCACACAAAGTGACTACACTGTCCTGTGTACAGAGATACAAAGTTATAAAATATCAGGATTTGCAAGCAGAAATGAGAGCAATGTGGAATAAAAATACTTAGATATTGATATTTCCAATAGTAGTAGGAGCAACAGGTCTTATATAAAAAAAAAAAAAAAAAAAAAAAAGAGTCTACAGTTATATTTAGATATGCTACCAATACATGTAATTCTGTATGAATTGCAGGAGGAGTCATTACTGGGCACATTGTGGGTGCTGCGAAGAGCACTTTTGGCTGACGTCAAAGAGTAAAACAATATTAATTTCATGAACTTTAATTGTACTTTGGCTTAAGAATGGTCCATTCCAGTCATGGTATAAGAAACTCAAAAGATTTGGAGAGGTTAAAAATTGCGCTGAACAACTGTTGTTCTACACTTTGTCAAAAATTCTAGAGAAGCTTGAACACATATAGCTCCTTTAATGTATTATCAAACATAATCTGAGCTCTCACTCAGAGTATTGTTTTAGATGCAAGTGAATTAATATGTGGCCCCTTAAACCTTGATGTGGTAGTTGGATCAACTTTTCTTGGGACTTTCAAAGGCATTTGGCACAGCTAATCATCACAGCCTGTTGAAAGCACCCTTACATGTTACTGTCACTTGGTGCTTGTATGTGGTTCACCAGATATTAAAACGGTGGTAGTCTTTTAAATGGAATTATGTCATTTCACACCTCTTTCACTTATCACTTGGTGTTCCACAAGTTTCAGCAGTAGGACATTCTTTTTTTGTGATATTTTAATGACATGGCTAGTCACCATGAAGCTGCCAGACCAGTTTAAGTATGTAGGTGACATATTTATTATCCTTTCTAAAAAAATCCATTTCTCTGGTTCCAGTTAAGTTACAGTATACAGCTGCAGTACTATGCAAACATAACTTGGTAATTTAGAAGTGCATCTCATTACTGATAAAATAAAAACCATGATATTTAAATTGTGTCTCTTGATTTATAGTACTAATCTGCTTAATGTCTATATCACCCTCATCTTTCCCTCCAGTCTTTGCACCCCCTTCCATTTATTACTCATCTTCTCCCCTTTTTTATAGCTGAAGACATTTTCTGTGGTTTTCATGGACAAATTCTTAAATAGCTATATATTTATTCACTTGCTATATTTCATTATATATATATCTTCTGATTTTTGTGCATGTTTTGCACTGTGTACCTCAACTTACTAAATTGTTGTCTTGTTTGCCTTGCAGCCTGGGTTGTATTTGAAAAGGTTCCTTGGACCAATGCACTTACCTAATTACCAATACCAAATAAATTTTGTAGTAAAATGTGTATGAAATAAATCTTCAGTGAACTGCTCAACTGTGGATGAACTTAATGCTTCTGATAAGTCAGTTATACAGAAAGACAATTTTAGTAAATTACTGGCATAATAACAGGTAGTCATCTGAGGTTTGATGACCATGAAAACTCTCTCCTAAAACTATCCATAAACAATGCCTGTACAGCATTAAAACACCTATTTTTACCACCTGCTAGGCAATCTACTGTAACATGTATTTGCTTCTTGTAGTACTTGAGCTCAGTGCACATGTATTTGCTTCTTGTAGTACTTGAGCTCAGTGCATCTACTACAAACCTGAAGTGGCTATTAGGGTTCATGCCTGATTATGTAACATGGTATCCAAGTTTGTTGCACATTCAATTTACATGTCACTTTTTAGTCTGAAGTGGAGTTCAAACAGTAGGTAATCATCATTGCAGTTACATTTTGCTTATAAAATACTTAACATACCCAGGCGTGCAACTCTAGCTAGGATACTAACCTTGCACAGATCTCATTCTCATTTGATATCATCAGCCATAGTTGACCATATTTCTGAACATACACACAGGTTTGGTGAAGCATGCTACCCTGAGTAGGTAGGTTGTTTAACTAAATCCTCTTTTTTTAAAGGTACATATTAGACAAGCATATGTCCAAATGTGCTTTAAAGGAGCAGTGCTCTAGGCAGTGGACTTGTACATATGCTATAATTTGATAAGGTGCATAATAAGGTTAGCTACATGCCTTTAGAGCCCTGTTTTTTCTTTACAGGTAAAATTAATAATTAAACCAAAAAGTTGCAGAAGGCACTCACAAAAGCACTAATAAACGTTAACAAGGAGCGCAAAAACTGGCAAAAAAAGGATGAACTTGTTGCTGTTATGACGGAAGTGTTTTAATAAAGGGAAAAATTAATAATTAGATAAGCTGCTTTGTACTTAAATTTATTATTTTTATATGCAATTGTATTCAACAATACAAGTCTGTAGCATATATCATATTAAATGCAGCCTTTATTTACTCTAACTTTCATGCCTGCATGATAATGGACATAGCGCATAGTGAGCACGGGTTATGTCACCTGATGTTTTAACCACTTCTGTCCACCCTGAAGTGAGCTGTTG
Organism: Protopterus annectens; assembly: GCF_019279795.1. Taxonomy (NCBI): domain Eukaryota; kingdom Metazoa; phylum Chordata; order Ceratodontiformes; family Protopteridae; genus Protopterus; species Protopterus annectens. The sequence goes on along the minus strand of NC_056737.1, from coordinate 386,594,966 downwards.
CAGTGCCAACACTGGTAAGGGAACTTTGTCATAAAAATGTTTCACTTTTAAATGGGTACTGCATAGTCAAGGTCATGTTATGCCTGTCCTTTATGTAACTGAGCGTAGCACTTGGGCCAGCATGGAAGTGCACACTGTTCTATACAACAGAACTTGTCTGAATACATTGGTATCCAAAAAACAGAGAAACTGCAAAACTGTAGTAAACAAACAAGCCAGCAAACTGCAGCAAGGGTAGTCCCAGTAGCTCGACACGACACAAGTCTTCTAACGTTTGAACAGTTTATTAAAACATGCAACATTTTCGTTGCTCTCACAACTTCTTCAGAAAAATTCAAAGTAATCTAAAAGTGTTTAACATCAGCAATGTGGATTTTAAAAACTCATACGGCTGCCATAGCCAATCAGTTTATCTGATGTATTACATATTAATGAACACAGTCCCTATGTTAACCCTGTAGTTACATTTCTCTATTTTAGTCCTACAAGTCACCCTATTCAAGTTCCATAACCATTACATACTGTCAGTTAGAATTCATAATTTATAATTATTATACCTAAACATTAAATGCACTCTATTCAGAAGGATTAAATAAAATACAATAAACAATTAATTAAATACATATCCTTGAATATTTGTTAAAATCTATCAAGCAATACCTGTTGTAAAAAGTGTATATATTTATAATCTCATGTAACTTTTAAGTTTCAGCCAACAAGAAATACTACAATGGTCATTCAGATCAGGGAAAGTGCAAGCATTTAGTTTTAATTGCCAAACTAATTCAGCACATTCAAGCGTTAAAGATGTTGGTCCGCCTCTAATATTTTCAATAACTTGATCTATAGCTGTAAATGAAAAAGTATGCCCAGGACACTGTTCAACGTGTCTTGCTAGGGCATTTTCCTTCTTATTTTTGGAGATAGCATATGTGTGTTCATAAACTCTGTCTCTAAATCTACGGTCCGTCTTACCTATATAGTAAGCAGGACAGATGTTACACTGTGCTAAATAAATGATACTTTTAGAATTACAGTCAAGTCTTTGTTTTATCCAAAATTGTGTTGGTATTTTATTGACTGTAAATTTATTCATAGGTTTGATATTCCTACACATATTGCATTTCCACATTGAAAACACCCTTTAGTTTTGTTGCTGAAGGTTATAGCTTTGTTTTCTAATGTCTTTTTCAAATTTATTCCTTTCTTGAAAATGACCTGAAACCTAGTCTATTCCATAGGTTGGAGTCTCTCCCCAATAGTTGCCAGTTCTTAATTAGTATTGATACTATTGCATCACTGTCTTTGTTAAAAGTTGTTATAAAACTAATGTCAACCTTCACTTTGTTTTTAGTTAATGCTCCAAAAGGTGTTGTCATACCTCTTTCACTTATTATTGAATTTTCTAAGTGTGTCCTGTCAATCAATCCTGTACCTATTGTGTTCTTTGGTTTTTTCCTTCTAAGGATAGCTGTTAACAATCCATTGGTTCTTTTCAATTTAATTTCACTAGTTATTTCTAGTATTAATGACTTAGGGTACCCACGGTTTATAAACATATTTCTCAAATTGTCACACTCAGTATCAAAATCGTTATCACATGTACATAATCTTGTTGCCCTCACTAATTGTCCCTTAACTATGGAACATTTTTGTTTAAAAGGGTGGGCAGTAGAAAAATGTAGATAGGAATTACAATATGTTGGTTTTCGATATATGTTTGATATTATTCCATTCGAACTCGTATCTCTAATTAGTGAGAGATCCAAATAATCAATTTGGTTCGAATTAAAGGTATGAGTAAATTTAAAGAACTCTGTTGTGGAATTTAAATATTCAATAAATTCAAGAGCTTCTTGTTGGGTACCCTTAAAAATAACAAAAATATCATCAAGGAATCTAGTGTATAGTTTAATTTTGTTGTTCCTGGAACTTTCTTCGAAAATGAATGTTTTCTCCCAATGGGCCACTACGATGTTTGCTAAACTAGCTCCACAAGGCGAGCCCATCGCTACGCCTTGTTTCTGTAAGTAATAAGTGTTATTAAAAGTGAAATAATTATTACTCAAAATAATGTCTATTAGTTCAGTAACTAGTTTAGTTCATCATCTGGTGCTTCAAGATGTTTCAATACTAGTTCAGTCCATTCAGTAGCTTCCATATGGGGTATGGACGTATATAAATCAATTACGTCTATTGTTATGAAGTTGTCATCAATATCCATTTCTATCTCGTTTAAGTTTGTTAACAATGACCAGGAATCTTTACAAATTTGAGGTAGTTTCTTGATGTATTTTTGTAAAATATGGTCTACTAGTTTGGAACACGGGTATGTAAGGGAAGCTCTTGCATCAATTAAACATCTCATAGGTAGATTGTTGAGATTTTTATGGATTTTTGGTATTCCGAACATTACTGCAAGTTTAGGGAATGGGATGTTAATAAAGTTGAATGTATCCAAGTCTATTCTCCCTTCGATGAACAGGTCCCTCAGGTAGCCTTTTACCCTACTTTGAGCTATATTGTACTCATTTAATGTGGCTACACTGTAAGCTGTGCTCAGCAGTACTTCTTCCATCTTATAAATGTAGTTGTCTACATCAAAGATAACAAGGCCCCCTCCCTTATCAGGTTTTATACATCTCACCCCTTGTGTTCTCAATAGTGCTAGGGCTTCTTTTTCTTGTTTCGTAACATTGTCTTGTATGTTGGAATGTCTTGGTCGAGAATGCAAATGCCTAATATCCATTTCTGATACACTCTCAAAAAGATTTAACAATGGGTGGAGTGGTGGATTAAAAGTGCTTGCAGGTTTAAATGTGATACTGTTGTTGTCATTATTACCTAGTAAGCAAGTTAAATTCAATTTTCTAACAAAACACTTCAATTCTATCAAAACTTGTGGGAGATTCATACTCTTAGTTGGCACAAATGTATTGCCTTTGGCTAGAACATCAATAAGTACAGGATCTAAGTCAATAGACGAGTAGTTATAAATAACAAAGTCACCAGTTGAGTTTTTTAACAAGACTAGTTTGTTAGTTAATATTTGTTCTTGTTGTTCCAGTATTTGGTTTTCTGGTTCCGGGCAGCTCTGGCATAGGTTGTATTCAATTGCTGCCCGTCCTTCTGAAAAACCGATTAATTGGAGACATTCTGTTGTCTCAAGTCACTGTTGGTGTTTTGGTTAGCCCTGTTCGAGAGCAACCTTTCACTCCGTCTCAAAGACCCTTCTTTTGTAGGAACTTGTTCTTGCCTAGTTGTTGTATCATAGTCATTGTTCGGCTGTTTGGCATTTTTGTTGTTGGAAGGGTACTTTTTATTAGACCAAATTTGTGACTCATGGGGTACTGGGTATGCAGTATTATCTGAATACGCTATCCGGTCTCTAGTCAATTTCTTCACCTTTGTCTGTTTAAGTTTGTCCATCAGTTGGTCAATACTGTCGAACACTCTAGAATAGTCGTATCTATATCTGTAATAGTCACAGTCATTTTTTATGTCGTCATCAATGTTTTGGACTTCAAGTAAAAGTTCATCAATTTGCAGGGAATAATATTTGATCATCATTTCCATTAATTGGAATCCTGTGTTGTCAAACAGATTAATTAAGTCTCTATGAAAGGGTGATTCAGGGATTAAACCAGTAGGGAAATGAAAACAGCGAAGTCCCTTAGGAACAAGTCTTTCTTTAAGACATTGTTTAAAATAAGTTACTTCTAATTGTAACTTTTTAATCTTCAATAACTTAATGTCAAAAACTTTTAGTTTATCAGTCATTGCAGTATTACTTACATTACTGTGGCTGTCTTCGCTGGCCGGCCTCTCTTCGTTTAGGTATAAAGCTGTTCTTAAAGTCTCTGTATTAAAAATCCAATCCTTAAACGAAACGGTGCCCATAAGCTCTGCATTACTGCCACTAACTGTAATGTTGCCATTCTCAGTATTAGTTTGTATTCGTGGTCTATCAGGTTGACCCGGTGGAATACTGCTCGTGATAGAGTTGCCACCACTCACTATGATGTTACCATTCTCCGTGTTAGTTTGCGGCCATGGTCTATCTGGTTGACCCGGTGGAATGCTGCTTGTAGTAGGAATAGTGCTCCCGTTTGTTGAACGGAAAGTTAAAGGCGCCAAAACCGCGTTGTCACTCGCATTAGCTATATTGCATCTATCCAGGTTGTCGAGTCTTTTTGCCATGGTGTCCATTCGTTTAGAAATGGACTGTAAAAGTTCAAAAAAGTTTTTATTCTGGTCGATACCTACTCCTATATTCCATGAGTCCGTGTTTTGTGGACTTAGAATGGGCGGACTACTCGGGTTGGACAGAGAACCGGAAGCCATAACAAACTATCCAAAAAACAGAGAAACTGCAAAACTGTAGTAAACAAACAAGCCAGCAAACTGCAGCAAGGGTAGTCCCAGTAGCTCGACACGACACAAGTCTTCTAACGTTTGAACAGTTTATTAAAACATGCAACGTTTTCGTTGCTCTCACAACTTCTTCAGAAAAATTCAAAGTAATCTAAAAGTGTTTAACATCAGCAATGTGGATTTTAAAAACTCATACGGCTGCCATAGCCAATCAGTTTATCTGATGTATTACATATTAATGAACACAGTCCCTATGTTAACCCTGTAGTTACATTTCTCTATTTTAGTCCTACAAGTCACCCTATTCAAGTTCCATAACCATTACATACTTTTACAGTCCATTTCTAAACGAATGGACACCATGGCAAAAAGACTCGACAACCTGGATAGATGCAATATAGCTAATGCGAGTGACAACGCGGTTTTGGCGCCTTTAACTTTCCGTTCAACAAACGGGAGCACTATTCCTACAAGCAGCATTCCACCGGGTCAACCAGATAGACCATGGCCGCAAACTAACACGGAGAATGGTAACATCATAGTGAGTGGTGGCAACTCTATCACGAGCAGTATTCCACCGGGTCAACCTGATAGACCACGAATACAAACTAATACTGAGAATGGCAACATTACAGTTAGTGGCAGTAATGCAGAGCTTATGGGCACCGTTTCGTTTAAGGATTGGATTTTTAATACAGAGACTTTAAGAACAGCTTTTAACCTAAACGAAGAGAGGCCGGCCAGCGAAGACAGCCACAGTAATGTAAGTAATACTGCAATGACTGATAAATTAAAAGTTTTTGACATTAAGTTAATGAAGATTAAAAAGTTACAATTAGAAGTAACTTATTTTAAACAATGTCTTAAAGAAAGACTTGTTCCTAAGGGACTTCGTTGTTTTCACTTCCCTACTGGTTTAATCCCTGAATCACCCTTTCATAGAGACTTAATTAATCTGTTTGACAACACAGGATTCCAATTAATGGAATTGATGATCAAATATTATTCCTTGCAAATTGATGAACTTTCACTTGAAGTCCAAAACATCGATGATGACATAAAAAATGACTGTGACTATTACAGATATAGATATGACTATTCTAGAGTGTTCGACAGTATTGACCAACTGATGGACAAACTTAAACAGACAAAGGTGAAGAAATTGACTAGAGACCGGATAGCATATTCAGATAATACTGCATACCCAGTACCCCATGAGTCACAAATTTGGTCTAATAAAAAGTACCCTTCCAACAACAAAAATGCCAAACAGCCGAACAATGACTATGATACAACAACTAGGCAAGAACAAGTTCCTACAAAAGAAGGGTCTTTGAGACGGAGTGAAAGGTTGCTCTCGAACAGGGCTAACCAAAACACCAACAGTGACTTGAGACAACAGAATGTCTCCAATGAATCGGTTTTTCAGAAGGACGGGCAGCAATTGAATACAACCTATGCCAGAGCTGCCCGGAACCAGAAATCCAAATACTGGAACAACAAGAACAAATATTAACTAACAAACTAGTCTTGTTAAAAAACTCAACTGGTGACTTTATTTATAACTACTCGTCTATTGACTTAGATCCTGTACTTATTGATGTTCTAGCCAAAGGCAATACATTTGTGCCAACTAAGAGTATGAATCTCCCACAAGTTTTGATAGAATTGAAGTGTTTTGTTAGAAAATTGAATTTAACTTGCTTACTAGGTAATAATGACAACAACAGTATCACATTTAAACCTGCAAGCACTTTTAATCCACCACTCCACCCATTGTTAAATCTTTTTGAGAGTGTATCAGAAATGGATATTAGGCATTTGCATTCTCGACCAAGACATTCCAATATACAAGACAATGTTACGAAACAAGAAAAAGAAGCCCTAGCACTATTGAGAACACAAGGGGTGAGATGTATAAAACCTGATAAGGGAGGGGGCCTTGTTATCTTTGATGTAGACAACTACATTTACAAGATGGAAGAAGTACTGCTGGGTACAGCTTACAGTGTAGCCACACTAAATGAGTATAATATAGCTCAAAGTAGGGTAAAAGGCTACCTGAGGGACCTGTTCATCGAAGGGAGAATAGACTTGGATACATTCAACTTTATTAACATCCCATTCCCTAAACTTGCAGTAATGTTCGGAATACCGAAAATCCATAAAAATCTCAACAATCCACCTATGAGATGTTTAATTGATGCAAGAGCTTCCCTTACATACCCGTGTTCCAAACTAGTAGACCATATTTTACAAAAATACATCAAGAAACTACCTCAAATTTGTAAAGATTCCTGGTCATTGTTAACAAACTTAAACGAGATAGAAATGGATATTGATGACAACTTCATAACAATAGACGTAATTGATTTATATGTCCATACCCCATATGGAAGCTACTGAATGGACTGAACTAGTATTGAAACATCTTGAAGCACCAGATGATGAAACTAAACTAGTTACTGAACTAATAGACATTATTTTGAGTAATAATTATTTCACTTTTAATAACACTTATTACTTACAGAAACAAGGCGTAGCGATGGGCTCGCCTTGTGGAGCTAGTTTAGCAAACATCGTAGTGGCCCATTGGGAGAAAACATTCATTTTCGAAGAAAGTTCCAGGAACAACAAAATTAAACTATACACTAGATTCCTTGATGATATTTTTGTTATTTTTAAGGGTACCCAACAAGAAGCTCTTGAATTTATTGAATATTTAAATTCCACAACAGAGTTCTTTAAATTTACTCATACCTTTAATTCGAACCAAATTGATTATTTGGATCTCTCACTAATTAGAGATACGAGTTCGAATGGAATAATATCAAACATATATCGAAAACCAACATATTGTAATTCCTATCTACATTTTTCTAGTGCCCACCCTTTTAAACAAAAACGTTCCATAGTTAAGGGACAATTAGTGAGGGCAACAAGATTATGTACATGTGATAACGATTTTGATACTGAGTGTGACAATTTGAGAAATATGTTTATAAACCGTGGGTACCCTAAGTCATTAATACTAGAAATAACTAGTGAAATTAAATTGAAAAGAACCAATGGATTGTTAACAGCTATCCTTAGAAGGAAAAAACCAAAGAACACAATAGGTACAGGATTGATTGACAGGACACACTTAGAAAATTCAATAATAAGTGAAAGAGGTATGACAACACCTTTTGGAGCATTAACTAAAAACAAAGTGAAGGTTGACATTAGTTTTATAACAACTTTTAACAAAGACAGTGATGCAATAGTATCAATACTAATTAAGAACTGGCAACTATTGGGGAGAGACTTCAACCTATGGAATAGACTAGGTACTAGGTTTCAGGTCATTTTCAAGAAAGGAATAAATTTGAAAAAGACATTAGAAAACAAAGCTATAACCTTCAGCAACAAAACTAAAGGGTGTTTTCAATGTGGAATGTGCAATATGTGTAGGAATATCAAACCTATGAATAAATTTACAGTCAATAAAATACCAACACAATTTTGGATAAAACAAAGACTTGACTGTAATTCTAAAAGTATCATTTATTTAGCACAGTGTAACATCTGTCCTGCTTACTATATAGGTAAGACGGACCGTAGATTTAGAGACAGAGTTTACGAACACACATATGCTATCTCCAAAAATAAGAAGGAAAATGCCCTAGCAAGACACGTTGAACAGTGTCCTGGGCATACTTTTTCATTTACAGCTATAGATCAAGTTATTGAAAATATTAGAGGCGGACCAACATCTTTAACGCTTGAATGTGCTGAATTAGTTTGGCAATTAAAACTAAATGCTTGCACTTTCCCTGGTCTGAATGACCATTGTAGTATTTCTTGTTGGCTGAAACTTAAAAGTTACATGAGATTATAAATATATACACTTTTTACAACAGGTATTGCTTGATAGATTTTAACAAATATTCAAGGATATGTATTTAATTAATTGTTTATTGTATTTTATTTAATCCTTTTGAATAGAGTGCCTTTAATGTTTAGGTATAATAATTATAAATTATGAATTCTAACTGACAGTATGTAATGGTTATGGAACTTGAATAGGGTGACTTGTAGGACTAAAATAGAGAAATGTAACTACAGGGTTAACATAGGGACTGTGTTCATTAATATGTAATACATCAGATAAACTGATTGGCTATGGCAGCCGTATGAGTTTTTAAAATCCACATTGCTGATGTTAAACACTTTTAGATTACTTTGAATTTTTCTGAAGAAGTTGTGAGAGCAACGAAAACGTTGCATGTTTTAATAAACTGTTCAAACGTTAGAAGACTTGTGTCGTGTCGAGCTACTGGGACTACCCTTGCTGCAGTTTGCTGGCTTGTTTGTTTACTACATTGGTATCCAATTTGCAGTGTAAGATAACAACATAAAAGTGTCACCATGTGATTATTTCTTTTTGATAACTGTACATTTCGCTCGTGTGAGTGTGATATGTTTTGGGAGTGTGATCTGAACCACATTTCCTTCTTAAACGCATAATAAAATTTAACATACAAAGCTAGTAGTGAGATTTATAAGCAGGAATGTGCACAGAGCAAAAGTGTTTGTGATCTGATGTTCTTCATTCCACATTGCTGCAGTCCTAACTATTGGGTAGTCCGCTGTCCAGTCGGCCCGAATAATAAAGTATATGGCTGACGTCGGTCAGGGCGCATTAGACTGACGTCAGTACGTCAGGGTACTAATGCGCATGACCGACGTCATATCCTCAGTCTTTTTTGCCGCATAGTCCGATGCAGAAGCAGTTTTGCAAGTGCAGGTTGGCGTTCTGAGATTTTCTGAAGTCAGAGTTTCAGACCGAATCAAAGTTGGCTAAGTACCCGTTGGGGAATATTTTGGTTTTTCTTGCCTCAGTATTTAACCGGATGTCAGAAAAAGTGAATAACTGTATTTCTTGTGGGAAACAGATACCTCATAGGGATTACCATACTTTGTGTATACCTTGCTTAGGGCCTGAGCACGACGTTGTTGGATGTCGCTCTTGTGCTAGATTTAACAAACGCACTATAAAGAGAAGGTTAGATTGTGCCAGGTTAGTTTTTGGGAAGCGGTGTAATTATAAAATGCCGCCGGATGCTCCGGCCCGCTTCGACAAAAAGCGCAAGGACAAAACAGCAAAGCCTAGGCTGGAAGAACCATCCGTGCGGACGCCGGTTCTTTAGAGGGCTCAGTGGAGCCAGAGGTTCAGCCAGAAATTTCTTTGGAATCCCAGGGAGAGACTTTATTGTTACAGGATGTGACCTCTCAGGAGGTAGGCCAGGCTGAAGGGGCTTCTCAGGTAGCTGTTCTTCCCTCTCTTCCTAAGGTGGTTAGAGCCTCCCCTGCTGTTTCCAAGGCTTCTCCCAGAGGCAGGCCAAGTTTTGTTTCAGGTGTTACTCCTAGTTCTTCATGGTCTGTGCCTAAGAAACATATGCTTAAGATGGCAGAAGATTTGATTACAATGATTAGAGGTTCTATGCCCTCCTGATAAGAGGCCTAGGGTGGAACCTGAGCTTGGGAGTTTTGAGCAGTGTTCGGATGCTTCTGAGTCTTGACTGAAGACTTGCAGGAGTATCCTCCTTATTCTGATTCTGATGTGGATGATTCTACTCCTTCTGCTTCTCCTCCTGAGGATTTTTCATTTTCAGAGACTCTTCATTCCATGAGGGAGCATTTTAAATGGGAAGGTCAAGATTTCTCTGATTCCAGGAAAAGGCTTAGGGAATTCTTGTTTCTACCCCAGCATAGGCCTTTAGCTATACCTCCTGTTCTAGATGTGGTGGAGGATGTTTTTGCAGAGGCTTCTCTGAACCCTGATTCTTTGCCTCCTGCTCCAGTTAAACCGGATAGATATTATAGGGTGCCTGAAGCTCATAAGTATCTTTTTAAGAGTCCTAGGGCAGACCCAGAAACTGTTTCACAGGGGCCTAAAGGTGTTAAGGCTTCTGTTGTTAAAAATCCTGTTCCTCCTGATAAAGAGGCAAGGGCTTTGGATAGATGGGGAAAGAAAGTGTATACTTCTTCCACTTTGGCCATGAGAGCTTTGAATTGCCAGTTTCACATGTTGAAATATCAAAATTATCTCCTTTCACAATTAAAATCTAAGGTAGATGCTTTGGCGGAAGGTATTGAGTGTAAAGAGTTGCAGGATTTAGTTCATGTTTCTGAACAGGTGGGTAAGCATTCTTTGCAATGTGGTTTTGATGCTGTGCAGGCCTCCTCGAGGGTGGCTGCCACTGGTTCTGTTCTTCGAGGCACGCCTGGCTGAGAGATCAGAATTTAGCTGAGCATGTGAAAACAAGGATTTTAGATGATCCTTTACAATCTGATGTGTTGTTTGGTTCGCCTGTGGAAGCAGTTCTTAAGAAAATGGAAGACAAGGCTAAGTCTATGCAGACTGTTAAAGATTTTTGCAGGTTCAGCCTCCGAAATTTAGTAGAAATTGGCCTACTAAGGGATGGACATATCCTGCTTATGATTCCCAGTCTAGGGGTAGGTCTAGACGTGGTAGGGGCAGAGCTCAAGGTTCTTTTAGGCCTAGAACAGGAGTTCACCTGCTCAGTCTTCTGGTGAGGGCAGGGGTCAGTCCTTTCGTAAACAGACCCAATGACCTGCCTTTTCAGCTGCCAGAACATTCTCGCCTGGCAGCACCTTTGGGAGGAAGGTTGGCACTTTTCAAAGAAAACTGGGATTTAATTACCCAAGACAGATGGGTATTGGATATCATTCACCACGGTTACAGGTTTTATTTCCATACCTTGCCTCCTTTCAAAGGCATGCCAGACATTCCTCCTACAAAGAAAAGAGGCTCACAGGCAAATTTCTCTGTTGCTCCAAATAGGGGCCATTCAGCCAGTTCCTGTGCCAGAAAGGGGCCTAGGATTTTATTCTCGCCTGTTCCTTGTACCAAAGAAGGGGAACACGTGGAGACCAATTTTGGATCTATCTATCCTCAACACTTATCTGGACATTCCCAAGTTCAAAATGTTGATGTTACAACAGCTTTTACCTATGCTGGGCAAAGATCACTGGATGGTAACTTTGGATCTCAAGGAAGCTTACCTTCATGTGCCTATCAGACTAATTTGCAGGAAGTATCTGCGTTTTCGAGCTGGAAATTCTCATTATCAGTTCTCTGCATTGCCCTTTGGCTTATCTACTGCCCAGAGTATTCACTAAGGTACTAGCTCCAGTGATAGCTTTCTTCACGCTAAAAGGAATTCAAATCTATCCTTATTTGGACGACTGCCTGCTTCTGGCTCAAGGAAAGGAAGACCTTCTTCAGCATTTGGAATATGTGATAGCAGTGCTAAGATGCCTAGGGTATTCTGTGAACGAAATAAAGTCCAGTCTAGTACCCTCTCAAGACATGTGCTTTCTGGGTGTGAGACTGAATACAGCATCCCAGATGGCCTTTTTAACCCCGGACAAACAAAAGAATCTTTCCAGTTACTTCCATCAACTGTCTCATCAGTCCGGGCTGACTGCAAGGACAGTCCTTCAAGCCTTAGGGTTCATGGCATCTTGTATTCTGGTACTTCCCAATGCCAAACTGCATATGAGGAAGCTACAATGGTATCTCAAAATGTATGGACACAGCACTGCCAGGATTTGGACACTGTCATTCAAATAATACCTTGCATTCAAAAGGAATTTTTGTGGTGGGCTCAGGAATGTCACCTAAACAAGGGACTCTCTGTGACCCTGCCAGAGGCGAGTCAGATTCTAACGACAGATGCCTCAGACACAGCTTGGGAGCTCATCTGAATGGAAAGTGGATACAAGACAAGTGGCCTGCCAGACTGCAGCATCTACATATCAACATGAAGGAGATGTTAGCAGTCCAGTTTGCATTACTGGCTTTCAAGAATTTACTTCTTCCAGGGCAGGTGTTGATTCTAACAGACAACACAACTGTCATGTGGTACATCAACAAACAAGGGGAACACATTCTTATCCTCTATGCAGGCAAGCAATGATTTTGTGGGAGACTGCTAAGCTTGCAACTAAATCTTCAGGCAAGGTTTCTGCCAGGAGCACAGAACTCCTTAGCAGATGTGTTAAGCAGACAAATCATGGATCCCCACGAGTGGAAACTGGATCTTCATGTATTTCAGACATTGACAGTGTCCTGGGGAACTCCAGACATAGATCTGTTCGCTTCTCCACTAAACCACCAGCTGCCAAAGTTTTGCACAAAGGTTTCATCACACAGCCTGGAAAGTGGATGCTCTTTCTTTCAGTTGGGAAAATCTTCATGTGTATGCCTTTCCACCTCTGCCTCTCCTCCCAAAGGTACTCCTAAAGGTCAGACAGGACAAGCCAAGGATGATTTTAATAGCTCCAGATTGGCCTCGGCAGCACTGGTACCCATTGCTGAGGAGTCTGGTAAGGAAGCCTCCATGGCCTTTACCTTTGATTCCACACCTGTTGTCTCAAAAGGACGGTCATCTACTCAATGTCAAGCTTCACTCTCTTCATCTAACAGCCTGGCATATTCTGTTTTGAAACACAGCAGGTCTCAGCTTCCTCAACAAGTTTTAAATGTGATTATGGAAGCCAGAAGACCTAGTACAAGGAAAGTGTACGCAGGAAAATGGAAGAGATTTTTATTTTGGAGTGCAGCAAAGGATTTGGATGTTTCTGAGCCTAATTTGAGTGTGGCTCTTCAATATCTTACTGAGTTATTGGACAAAGGTTTGTCTTTCTCTTCCATTAAGATTCATGCTGCAGCAATTTCAGCTCACTATGATTGTGACCCACCATTGTTTTCTCATCCTTTGTTTAAGCAATTTCTTAGAGGGGCAAAGAATATAAGACCCCACGTAGAGCTCCTACTCCTGCTTGGGATCTCAATTTTGTGTTGGAGAAACTTACTCTACAACCTTTTGAGCCTGTGGCTACTGCTGAATTGAAATACTTGTCATGGAAGACTGCTTTTTTGTTGGCCATTACTTCTGCAAGAAGGGTTTCTGAATTGCAGGCCCTTATGGCGGTTGAGCCTTTTTTGATTTTCCATAAGGATAGGGTATCATTACGTACTAATCCTTCCTTTATGCCTAAGGTGGTCTCTAGTGTGGCTTTAAACCAAACTATTCATTTGCCCACTTTTTATGCAGATCCCCAAAATAAGGGGGAAAAGATTTTGCACACTTTAGATGTACACAGGCAGTTGCATTATTATTTAAGCAGGACTAAGGATTTTAGGCAGTCTCAGCAGTTGTTTGTTTCTTTTGCTTTGAGTTCTCAGGGCAAGCCTGTGTCAAAACAAACTATTTCTAAGTGGATTGGGTTTTGCATTGCATTTTGTTATTCCCATCATGGCAAGGAGATTCCAGCTGGGATCAGGCCTCATTCCACTAGGGCTACTGCCACTTCAACAGCATTTCTAAGGGGGGTGGCAACTAAGGATATTTTGGAGGCAGCTACTTGGAGTTCAGTGCATACTTTCTCTAAGCATTACCACCTTCCTCTCTACTCTAAATCTAGGGCTGGTTTTGCCACAGCTATTTTGCAGGGCATGTTGTCAGCTCCAGCTTCTTTATGATTTGCCAGCCTCCCTTACCTCTGCTTTGGGATTCTACCCAAGTGTTAGGACTGCAGCAATGTGGGATGAAGAACATAGTACAGTTTTGTACCTACCATAAATGTAGATGTTCGAAGATCCACATTGCTGCAGTCCAATTTACCCTCCCTCCTTCGCCTCTGTGTTTAGGGGTGGTTGTGTGGGTGGGGTTGTACTTTTGTAAATTGTATATATTGTATATATATATTTGGTACAGGAGTGTTTGGTGTTTTTGGTTTTGGCCTTATCTTTTAGGGTCTTCTGACATCTGGGGCAAGAAAAGACTGAGGATATGGCGTCGGTCATGCGCATTTGTACCCTGGCGTCCTGACGTCAGACTAATGCGCCTGACCGGCGTCAGCCATATACTTTGGTATTCGGGCCGACTGGGACAGCGGACTACCCAAGTGTTAGGACTGCAGCAATGTGGATCCTCGAACATCTACATTTATGGTAGGTACAAAACTGTACTTTTTGTGGAGTGGTCTGAACTACATTTCGTTCTGATTTACATAAAATATCACATTAAAAAAACAGCTGATGACATGACATTAAGATAAGTATACTACATACTACAATACTTCACCCTTTTTCTTTCATTCTTTTTTTGGGCTTTTGGATTGGTTGCTTGAGACTAATGGAGCATTTAGGTATTCCTCCCTCAAACATGCATTCACATACATATATGTGATCCGAAAAGCATGGTTTCCTCTTCCAGGTGGCTAGGTACTGGTATCTCAAGGTATGTGTGTTGTGTGTGTGTTTTTTTTTTTTTTTTTTGATAATACAGACTCACAGAAAAAAAAAAAAAAAAGTGTGTCAGTTGTGTGTATTTAACTTAGGTTAACTTCCCTCTGTACTAACTACAGTTAAATAATATTTATGAGCACTGCAGTTATTCTACAGTGCTACTTCTTTAAGTTAAGGTAGCAGTTACTAAATAATGCATATCACTATATAGCTTATTCAGGGTTAATATTCTTCTCATGGATTTAGTTTCTTATTCTGTATCATATTAACTTGTGCAGGCTTGTTTATTCTGCATTATGAAGCTACTTTATGCAAAACCTGATATGCTGCTTTATCATGCTGTTGTATGCAACAGTTTTGATGACGACCTCTTGAACAACTTCACGATATGTAGCCTGTTAATGGTCAATTATGGGTTTAGGCATGCACATAGTGAAATAGTAGTTAACATATTTGCATCCTTCCTACTGTATTGTGATGTGTTATACTTTGCCTATGTGCTGCTTGTTCCTAATTTTATTTATATGTGGAGCTTTTTCCCTTAGGACTCCACTAAAACGGGTACTGCCCAGTCAAACTGCCCTTATAAATTCAATGAATTAAATAAATCAATTCCTTGACTACTTCAGATCCTTATAGCCCATATTAATCTAGTTAATAATTTTGATGCATGAACTTGAAAAGATCAAATTTTTTCAGTCATGAATGTCTGTGTTCAATTTCAAACAAATTCTTGTGTGTATGGAAATGCTGAGGCTTGTGCTTAACATATGTAATAACATCCTGAAACTCAGCATGATGATACATAAACATTTTTGAGGTTTATTTTTTTGATTTACTATTAGGTAAATGGGTAAGAGGACTGGTCCGGAGATTCTCTTCAGCCATGAGCCGGGCTCAGAGGTAGTGAATTGTGCAAGTATATTTTAAGATTCAATGTGGTCTATTTTCGTCCGGTTCAACCTTTGAGTTGTCAGATCCAGTCGGTTCTGACTGTGACACTTTCTTCTAAAGCTGTGAATCTGAGGCTCTGACTCTTCCCTACTCATAATTCCATCCTCTACACTAAGTTACCTCAGATCTCATGTGCTGCCTGAAGCATATAGTCATGTGTCCGAGGGCTCCTTTTTTCACAATAAGCATTCTTATTATACAGATTATTATTAGCATTTGCTAGTTTTCAGTAGGTACTGATAGCTCCCATGTTGCCCATTCCATTTAGAGAATCTTAGTTATTCAGTATATTAGTCTTTGCATAGTGTTTGTAGAGTTTGTAGTATGTGTGCATGTGTATCACCAGATTAGGCTAGTAGGTTTAGATCACATAGTTATCATTATTACTGCTTGTAATTTGTTATTGTTTTTATTGTTAGCTTCGTAGTGTTTATAACAGGGTCATTACTAGTAGTCCTGATACAAGGTTTTAAAAAGTGTATGGCTTGTGAACATAAGATCCCATCACATGATCCACACTGTGTGTGTGTGTGTGTGTGTATGTTACTTGGGAGTTGTCCACTTGTAGGTAGATTGTGAAGTCTGTGCTTCTTTCAGCTCTAGAGCCATCCAAACTAGGAAAAAAAATATTTTAAAAGGTCTTCTCCCCCTCAGATAGAGTATACGCAAGGAAAGAGAGACAAGTTTAAAAAAAAAAAAGAGGAAAAGAAAGCAGACAAATCCTGAAAATGGTCCCTAGATCCAGCAGTTCCTTTGGGTCCAGATCCCAAGAGGTCTCTGAAGTCGGATCTACCAACCCCTCGGGTTCGTCCATCCTCACCTGGGCTCTGTTTCTTACCAGAACAGTATGCCATATATTTCATTTACCTATCTTACAAGAGAAGGATTTTTCTCGACCACCTTCAATGACATTTTCCTGGATTTCAGCTCGGTCAACCAGAAGCCTTACAGAGTTCGAGATCAACAAAATGACGAGGAAGTTTCTGACAATGCAAATTCAGCTTGAGGTTCTCTTGGTCCAAGCTCTACCGGTTTGTCTTTGCTGGAACCAACTACCCAAGTGACTTTGACTCTGGCTACATCCCTGACTCCCTCGACTCTGAGGATTTTTGATAGAAAAGATTCTTGGAGCTGAAGCATCTACACCAGGGCTTGGAGACAGGAGTCAACTCCAAAGCTCTCAGAACCATCCCTTCCTCTCAGAGCCTCAGCTCTCGACAGCTTGGGTTCAAGGCTGGCTTCAAGGTGGAGACCCGTCGAGGCCAAGAGGTTTGCTTCTTCTCTGTTGGATGGAAGGAGGCTTCTCTTGACAGCAGTTACAGCCTTGGCCTTCAAGGTCTTCAAAAGGGTTTTAGCTAGATCAAAGGAAAAGATGTTCTCTTCTAGCTTGGCTCCATCCCAACCTCAAGGGGTTATTACTTCTCTCTCCACTCATTGTCATTGAAACAGTACCAGTAGCCTCAGTGTCCGCTAACTGTGCAAGTTCAGAAAGGTCATAGAAAATGGATGTGCAAATGGAAGCATTTGGACTCCTCTAAGGAGTCAGTCACAGAAGATACGGATTTGCATGAGGGTGATGGTTCCCCTAGATCCCCCTTGGAAGATGTCATCTTTGACGAGATCTTGAATTGAGGAAGCTACGAGGTGGACTGGTCCACAGATGACCCCTAACCAGCTGATTTTGTATTCCTCATCTGCATCCTGGATTGTACCTCCAGTAGACCCCCTGATAGACCTGGTAGCTTAATGGACACAGAAGGACCCTGACATGGTGGAACCTGTCCAGAGGAAACCTGATAGGATATTGGTAACCCCGAAGGACAGGAAACAGCAGAGCAGAGGTTCACCAGTAGATGTCATGGTCATAGTGGTGGCCACAAAGAAGGAACTGCCTGAAGAAATTCATCTGTCTATCCCTCAGACAGAATCTAGGACTTTGGACAGATTTGGAAAATGGACATAAGTTTCAGCAGTGTTTGTCCTCAGAGCACTGAACTATTTAGTTCACATTACATGTTTCCAGAGGGACTTTTTCCAAAGAGCTCATCATGTCACTCTCTGGTAACTTACCTGTAGATGTCCAAAAGACTGTGGCCTCCCAGCTATCTATCCTTCAGTATACTTTGAATGTCTCCATGTATCTGCTCCCCAGTGCAGCTATTAGCACAGCTAGGGCAGCGGACAATGGCATCAGTGTGCTAGCACACCTGGATGAGTTTTTGCAATTTCACAGAAGGCTTTAAAGCATCCTTTGTTAATGCCCTCTTTGATGGTTCTACACTCTTTGGACCAAAAGTGAAAGATTTGCTGACCAGGAGTCAGCAGAATGGTAAAACCCTCTCTGCAGTGAGAATGCAATTTTCCACTCCTCAAAGGACCTTTTTCAGGAATCAAGAGGGTTGTCAGGAAGATGATTCAGGAAATTACAGGGTTATTACCACAAGTCTCCTGTAGATAGATCTACTTGTGGCAGAGGAGGAGGTAACTTGAGTGGACGTCACCCCAGAGGCATAGACAGGCTGCATAATCAGGGATCCATTGTTGTCTTTTATTTGATTCAGCACTTTGGTTGTCAGATCCAACCAGATCCAACCTTGGCACGCACTCTGAAGCTTATTCAGTTCCAGGGCTCTTGACTCCTCCCTTGCATGTAATTCCCTGTACTCCACCCTAATACCTCAGCTCTTATTTGCCGCTGCAGACATCTGTTGTATTATTGAGGGCTCATCTTTTGACGTGTATCCTTTTCAGATTTCAGCCTTTTCCGCCTTCCCTTTTGACAATTTTATACTCTCTAGTATTTTATTGGCGTGTGTCTTTTTGATAGGATGCAAGTTTATACTTTAGGTTATATTGCTAGTTCTGGTAGTAGATGTAGCATAGTAGGCTAATATAAATATTTTAGATATATAGTAAGTTAGCTATATCATTCAGTAAGCTTTGCGAGTGTTTTTTGTCTGATCATTCTTAATACTTTTGATGCGGTGGTGTTCTTTTTGCTGTTGTTGTTAAGCGTTCAAATCATTAGTGATGTGTCTTTGAAATACCGGACTCACAAGGTTTTAAGGAATGCTCTCAATGCGTGCACAAGCTGCCCCCAAGAACCTCATGTACTTCGCGTATACTGTGTGGGCTGCTGCCCACTTAGACGCAGATTGTCCGTCTTTTGCTTCTTTTAGTGCCAGAGAGCTTCAAACAAGGAGAAAGAGACTTATAGTTAAAGGCCTTCTCCCTGCACAGACAGGGGCTTCAACTTCAGCAAGTTCTTATTCTGTCAGCATTTCTCCATCCATCAAGTTGGAGAAGTCTAAGGCTAAGGAGAAATCTAAGGAGAAAGGCAAGGACAAAGAAAAAAAGAGAAGGATAAACCTGAAAAATGTGAGAAATCTGTATCAGAAGTGTACAGGAAATGTTCTCTGGATCCGATGGTACCAATCGGACCAGATCTGAAATTAACTTGGAGTTTGGAATGACTGTTTCTCAGCTCCATTCCTGTTCTCCTGTGTTCCAGTTCTTCCCAGAATTGGTGAGCCTGAGGCTCCATTCCTCAATTCTCCAAGACAGGAGATGCTCTAGGCCACCTTCAACGGCCTCTTCCTCCCAAAGTCTTATGGAACAGGATGTTGACTGGATGATAAGTTCCTCAAGATGCAGATCCAACTTAAGGTGCTCTCAGTATCGTCCACTGAGACCATAATGAGTATTGGTCCAACCTACCCCCCTCTTTTCCCTCTTGGTGTAAGACAGAACCAGTCTCTCTGGTTCCGTACTACACCAAGGCACCTTTGCTGGTGTCGACAGTCTTAGTTACTTCAACCCTGACAGCATCTCCAGCTGTCTCAACACTGATGCATTTGGGTTGAGGAGAGACTTGGAGCTGAAGTGTCACTGCCAGAGTTCGAGGGGATGGGTCAACACAGATTTTATTGGAGCTGTCCCTACTTGTTGGGGCCCCAGCTGTTAATAGCTGTGATCCAAGATCTTGCTTCATAGTTGAGGGGAATTGGTGCTGAGAGATCTCCTTCATCCTTAGATAGGGTAGTTCGTTGGAGCTGATTGCGACTTCAGAGCTTCGTTGGATCATCGGCCCTCGCTAAGTTGTCTGTTTTTCTCCAAACCAAGTTACAGAGCATCCTCTCCCTGCGACTCTTCAAGCTCTCACTTGGCTAGAGCGGAGGAGGAGGCACCGAGCACCTCCTTCGGCCCCTCGCGCCAGGGCTCCCGTCTATGGCGTCTTCTAGCGTCACATAGATCCACTCAGATGATCTCTGGAATGCAACAAGGATCGGCAGATGCAAAGCAAATGGGGTATACTTAACCCCAAATGGGGAGTTGCTTCGGTCTTGGTGGTGAGAAGCTCCCGTTTCTCCGATCCATCAGATATCGATCCCACCAAGCCCCATGGAGCCCCGATCGCAAGTCAGATCCAGAGGTTTCGCAGCCCGGCCCCTTCCGTCTCCAACGCTGGCCAATGATGTGAGTCTGCTCCATTGTGGTCGCGGGCATACCATCCTTTCGGGTCTGGCCATTCCAACTTTGGCTCCTATCCCTTCAGTGGATCTGAGGGTCTCTGCTACTCTCACTACCAGTTTCAAGGAGACCGGTTCTCTCTTGGCATGACGTTGTGGCGAGGGTTCTCTCTCAAGGATTGAGACCCCTCACTCTGTCCTCTGGGTCCATCCCTGCTCCCTCGCGGCTGGGTTTGTCTTCCGTCATCCAGTCCCCCCAGGGACAGCCTGTGTCTGTTGCACCCCAGACAGTTCCCTTGGAGGAACACACAACCATTTGTGAGCCCTCCCCGGAGAGTCCACCCAAGGAGATCCCTCACAAACGCCCGTGTAAAAGGAGGCACTTGGACTCCCCTGAGTCTCTCACTGAGGATACCGACTTGGAGGAAGGGGAAGGTTCCCCCAAATCACCCCCCGAAGACGTCTCCTTTGGAGACATTATGGAAATCCTTCGCCAGAGGGGGGGGGGGTAGTCTGCCCAAAAACCTTCCTCTGACGAGTCGGTATTCCTGGAGGCGTTCAACACAGGCCCATCTACCTCTTGGGTGTCCACCTGGGCGACCCTCTGGTGGACCTTACCACCAGAGCTTGGAAGGAACTGGACATTGTGGAGCCTATACCCAAAAGGCCTGAGAAAATATTGAGTCCACTGGCAGGTAGAGCTTCTTGGAACAAAGGTTCCCCGGTTGATGCCATGGTGGTGGCAGCGGTCACAAAAAAGGAACTCGCTCAAGAAAGTTCCTCGGTCCACCCCCCCCAAACAAGGAGTCCAGGGCTATGGACTGTCTTGGAAAGCTGACTTTTGCTTCAGCCACCTTTACTATAAGGGTGCTGAATTACTTGGCCCACGTAATTTGACTGCAGTGGGACCTCATGAAATAGTACGCTGAGTCTCCCTCGGAGTCCATGTCGGTCGAGGATAAACGGAACTTCTTGGCTCGTATGGCCACTCTCAAGTCTGTGTCCAATACGTCCATGCGTTTACTCTCTCATGCCAACAAGGGAGCCGCTAGGGCTAGCGGGTCTGGCATCGCCTTAAGGCATCACACCTGGCTCTGTCTTTGCGACTTCACGGAACTCTTCAAAGTGTCTTTCGCTAATGCATCCTTTGACGGTTCGACCCTGTTCGGGAAGACTGTCCGCGATACGTTTGTCCAGAGTGAGAAAGAGGGGGAGATGCTGTCAGCCATCGGGATCCGCTTCTCTAACCCTCATAGGTCCTTTTCCAGGAATCAGCGAGGGCAAAAGAAGCTGTGGTTCTGGAAAACTCAGCAGTCCCGGAACGCTCAGGACTCCTTCTCCCCCAGAGGCAGAGGGGGACAAGGTGGACACCGGCCCAGAGGCAGAGGGGGGGGCTGAAGAACTTCGGGTCACGTGAACCTTTTTCAGAGTGACCCGCACAGCAACCCTGAGAGGTTGCCCGATTGCTCCTCTCTGGGGGCAGTCGGGGGGGCATTTTTCGATGCACCTAGCCCAATGGGAGTCCATCACGACAAGATCACTGGGTGCTTCGAATAATATCCAGAGGCTATTCTATTCCCTTCATAAACAAGCCCCCTTTACACAAGACGCCTCCCGGATGTCCCACCCGTTCAGAAGGCGGCCACTGCCTTGGAAATACAAAAGCTACTAGAAAAAAAGAGCCATCCAGCAGGTGCCCCCAGACCAGTCCGGATCAGGCATCTATTCCAGGTTCTTTTTGGTGCCAAAAAAGACGGGGGAACCTAAGGCCCATTCTCAGCCTATCAACAATGAACCTGTTCGTTGCCAAGGAAATGTTCCGGATGGTCACGCTTCAATCCATCCTGCCCTTCCTGCAGGAGGAAGACTGGTTATGCTCGATAGATCTCAAGGATGCGTACTACCATATTCTGATGGACAGGCGATCCAGGAGGTTCCTCCGCTTTCGGCTAGGGGCAAGTCATTATCAATTCAGGGTCCTACCCTTCAGTCTTACCACAGCCCCCAGGGTGTTCACCAAGGTCATGGCAGTTGTAGCGGCCCACCTGAGACTTCAGGGCATTCAGGTCTTTCTATACCTGGACGACTGGCTCCTCACTGCCCCCACCAGGCATCTACTCTTACTAGCCAGGGATTTCTTTCTCCGGATATCACCTCGGCTAGGGATTACCATAAATCTCAGGAAGTCTTCCCTTCAACCTGTTGAAGTGTTAGACTTCATAGGGGTGAGAATAGATTCTCGTCAGGCCAGGGTATTCTTAACCCCAGACAGACTACACAGCCTGGCACTTCATGTGTTAGCGCTTCTGCAGTCCTCTGCACCCCCTGCAGAATTAGTCCTGAGAGCTTTAGGGTCCATGGCAGCAGCTATCAACCTGATCCCTTGTGCTCGTCTGCATATGAGAATTTTACAGTGGACGTTGCAAGTTCAGTGGTCGATTCTTCATCAGCCTCTAGATTTTCTGATCCCTCTGAGCAGTGTGTGCAGAAATTCTCTCACGTGGTGTCTCCAGTCTCAGAATTTGCAGGAAAGACATCTCTTTCTTGCGCCCCAACCCCAAGCCATGGTGACCACGGATGCCTCCCGCCTAGGGTGGGGGGGGGGGCATTTTTCGGGCAGGACTGTTCAAGGCACATGGACTGAAAACGAGACCGTTCTGCATACAAATGTTCTAGAAATGAGAGCAGTCCTTTTAGCTTTGCAGGCCCTTCATGCTTATCTCCCTCTGGGAACTATTGCAATTCAGTCAAACAGTATGTCAGTGGTCTGGTATATCAGCAAACGGGGGGGACCAAGTCTTATCCCTTTTGTCGAGAAGTCATGAGAGTCTGGGAATGGGCGATCTCCACCAGCCGCTGTCTGATAGCAATGCACATTCCAGTTCGGTCCAACATCTTGGCGGACAAATTGAGCAGAACTATCCTTTCTCCCTACAAGTTTTCTCTGAACCATTCTGTAGTGGAACAGATCTTCCTCAAGTGGGGTCAGCCTTGCTGCGATCTCTTTCCATCACCTTCCAACGTGAAGTGCAGTGAGTTTTTTCGCTCTAATCCCCTGATGGGGGAAGCCCCCAGAGATGCTCTTGTTCATGCTTGGCCACCCGGTCTTCTTTATGCGTATCCCCCGCTTCCGCTCATGATAAAGTTCTTACAGAAAGCTCGCCAGTTGGGGAGCAGATTGATCCTCATAGCCCCATTCTGGCCTCGTCAAGTCTGGTTCCCCTGCGTATGGTCTCATCTCATAGCTCCACCTTGGACGTTGGATCCCATTCCGGATCTGATTCGTCATCCCTCGGGAATGCTTCCTCCGAATCTGGACAGCCTGAAGCTCACAGCTTGGCTCCTCCAGTTCCACTAGCTGCTAGGACTCCCGGTGTCTCTTCTCCTGTTAAATCTATCTTGGTTGCGGCACATAAATCCTCTACCAGGAAAATTTACTGTAACAAATGGAGATGCTTCTCCATTTGGGCTTCATAGAGAAATCTAGATCCTTTTACCGCTCTGATCCTAGCGGTATTAGACTTTTTGTCTCATATCTTCCAGCAAGGAGCCAGCTCTTCCACAGTGAAGTTCCAGCTGGCAGCTATTTCTCATTTCCATGTAGGGGACAATTTAGGCTCTCTCGCTGCTGCCAGAATTTGTAAGACCTTTTTGAAAGGCACTGTTCTTCTGAGACCTCCTATTAAGAATCCGTCCCTGCCGTGGGATCTGACTGCGATTCTTCAGGCCTTAGTTGCGCCTCCTTTCGAGCCATCGGCATCAGTTGACTTAAAATTTTTGTCATGGAAGACGGCTTTTCTGGTAGCTATGACTTTAGCAAGGAGAGTGTCGGAGCTTCAAGCTCTTTGTATGAAACCCCCATATCTTATGTTTCATAAGGGCAGGGTGTCTCTCAGGACTAATCCACCTTTTCTCCCTGAAGTTGCTTCTGAGACGAACATTAATCAGTCTATTAATTTGCCTGTGTTTTTCCCTAATTTTCAGAACAAAGGGGAATACAAACTTCATTTGCTGGATGTTCACAGGCAGTTACGTTTTTATTTGCACAGGACGGCGGCCTTTCGTAAATCTGATCAATTTTGTTTCTTTTGCTAAGCCCTTTTTAGGGAAACCAGTTTTAAAAGTGACTCTTGCTAGGTGGATTTCCCTTTATATCCTACAAGCACACAGAGAGCTTGGTTTACCAGAACTAGTAGGAGTTCATGCTCATTCTACACGTTCTATGGCAATGTCTGCAGCATTCTGGTCTAGAGTTTCCCTGGATAACATTTGCTCAGTGGCTACCTTGGTGTCTTCTCACACCTTTATTACTCATAAAATGGATTTGGTGTCTAGAGGAAGGGCTTCCTTTGGCTCTGCAGTGTTCCGGAATATCCTTCCTTAAGGGCCTCCCAAGATTTCGGGTAGCTGGGGACTCTGCCCCACAGGTTACTGATCAAATGAAGTTAACTACTTCAGATAAAGAAGTTATGTACTCTCCATAATGTTCCATCTGTGTAGGTAAACTTCATTTGTCAGCAACCGTCCCTCCCTCCTTCCCCCTTACCTTGGCATTATTTTTGCTGAGCTCGATGTTCAAAATTCACGAGCTGGAGGTTTGTCCTTGGTTTAGGGGTCTCAGGATCCGAAACCCACAGGTTGCTGACAAATGAAGTTTACCTACTCAGATGGAACGTTATGGTGAGTACATAACTTCTTTTTTCCGCAATCCTTTCTCCAGGAGGCCCTACCAGTACTCCTGAATGGTTGCCCAAATGCTGCACTCTGGAGGCAATTGCGAACACTTATCTTTGCACCCTCAAGCCTGGCAAAGTGTAACCACTGATTTGTGGGTGCTAAAGATAATTTCCAGAGGCTATTCAATTCCTTTTTGCCCTTCCTCTTCAGAAAAACTGGAATGTCTCAGTTTTCCACCCAGTCAGTGGAAGTCTGCAGCAGTAGAAGTTTCAAAACTACTAGAGAATAGAGTCATCCAACTGATCTTCCAAGACCATTTAGAATCTGGATTCTACTCAGGGTTCTTTTTAGTGCCAAAAAGATAGGTGACCTCATACCCATTTTGTATCTCAGTCACTTAAATTAATTAATGAAACAGACAAAATTCCAGATGGTCACGTTTCAGTCCATATTGCCTTTGCTAAGGAAGGAGAAGTGTATGTGGTCAATTGATCTTTAGGACTCTTACTATCACATAAAGATAGAAAAGGACTCCAGGAGGATTCCTCCGTTTCCATCCAAGAACCAGTCACTATTGGTTCAGAGCCCTGCCTTTTGTTCTCACCATAGCCCACAGGGTGTTCAAGATAACAGCAGTGGTGACAGCACACTCGCATCTGCTGGGGATCCAAGTTCTTCCTTACCTAAACAATTGGTTCATAACTGCTACCTCCAAGCATCTGCTGCTATGCCATCTGGATCTTTTGCTCTAATTTTTACTGAATTTAGGAATAACAGTAAATGTTATCATGTGTCATCTGACACCAACCCAATAAGTAGAATTTATAGGATACCACCTCAGTGCTGACCTACAGATCATCAGCCTTCCCCATACCAGAGTTTCATCTTTACATCTAAAGACCATGCAGGTGATTCATCGTTGCTAACCTCCAGTGGGGTTGATTTTATGCCACTTGGGTCTAACTGCATCTACTATACTGATGGTCCCATGAGCCAGGTATCACATGAGAGTGCTCCGATGGACTTTAGCAGTGTAATGGTTTCAGAACATTCACCCTGTACATGCAAAGATTTGGCTGACTCAGATCTCTGGACACATTGCCTGGTGGATTACATCCTCATCAGTTATTGAGGGATGTCTGTTCCACACAGACTCACTGGTAGCAGTAGTAACCACAGGCATTTCCCTTCTAGGGTGGGGGGACATTTTGAAGAGAGTATGGTTCAAGGTGTATGGTCACCCTCTGATGTCAGTCTTCAGATCATTGTCTTGGAGATGAGGGCGGTCCTGCTAGCATTGGAGATATTCCAGGATCTCCTCCTCAGGGGTGTGATTTCCATACAAACAGACAATATGACACTATTGTGGTACATAATCAAAACAGGTAGGAACCCATTCTTATCAGCTGTGTCAAGAGGCCATTAGAGCTTGACAGTGGGAGATGTCTTTACACCGCTTTCTGAAAACAGCACACATCTCGGGATCAAATAGTGTTTTAGTGGATGTAGTAAGCAGGATTATCCTGATGCCTCATGAGTGGTCCCTCAATCCAACAGTAGCAATGACCTTGTTGTTTCCTGCCATAACAACAAATGCAGCAGTCAATCACCAAAGGGTGCTCTGGTCCACAATTGCCCCCTGGGTTTCTTGTATGCTTTTACTGCCTTACCTCTAATGAACAAGTTCATCTGAAAAGCAAAACACTGCAAGGCCAGGGTGCTCCTCATTGCCCCTTCTTGTCCTGATAAACATGGATGTAATGGGATCCTATCTCGCCTACATTCATAACAGATGGGTTCGGAGCCGATCCATCGGCTCCGACTCGGCCACTATACACTAGAACGAAGTCTCTCATTGGCTGGGCTCCCCCTTATCTCAGAATGCACCGCACCTTCTTCCCCAGATCTCGTTTGCCGCTTTTCAAGCTGGACGTGGTCTCGACTTGGCTGGAGCTAAGTGTATTTTCTTAACCTTTTCGGTCTTTTGACTTAGGGTTTCTGTCAGAATTTCAACAAACAGCTGTTTTAACAGCTTTGTGAGTGTGTGTTTCCTAGTTTTGGTGAATTTTATAAATTTATAATTTTTCGCGCTTCTGGTATACTGGGCCAGGCCCGTTTAAATTAGAGGGCCTTTGCCCTTCGCTGTGTGCTTTGGTTTTTGTTGTGTGTTGAGAATTTGTTTCTTCTCTGTTCTTTGTTGTATTGGGCTAAGCCCGTTTAAGTTAGAGGGCTTTAGCCCGTGTATTGGTCCGCTTCTGTGTACTGTTTTTTCACGTTAAGGGCCCTGTCTACCTTGTTCAAGATGTCTAAGGAGCAGAAGTCAGGGTTTAAGAAATGTGCTAAGTGTAGTTATAAAATGTCTGTTACAGACAACCATGTGGTATGTGTTTACTGTTTAGGGCCTAAGCATCTTCAAGATACATGCAGTGTTTGTCATGCCTTTTCTTCCAGGGTCCTTCAGGAAAGAAAAAACAAATCAATACTAAAAGGTCTTATTAAGCCTTCTTTTGAGGAAGCGTTGGTTTCATCTCCAGCTTCTAAAAAGAAAAAGTTGTCGGCTCCGACCAGTCTGTCGGGCCCGACTCCCAAGAAGCATAGATCGTCGGCTCCGACCAGTCCGTCGGAGCCGACATCCAAGAAACATAGATCGACCTCTTCTTCCTCGGCTCCAATGGCTTCGGAGCCGATGGCTGAAGGGTCTGCCTCGGTGCCTCCTTCCTCGGCTCCATTGGTGTCGGAGCCGGAGGTTAGTGCACCGAGAGGCCAGTCACCTACTTCGGCTCCTTTGGTTTCGGAGCCGTTGGAGGTGTGCAGCTCAGACTCTTCCCCCTTGGCCCCGGAGCCGCATTCGGCGCCGACACTTTTACAAATGGTTCCGATTTCGGATCCGATAGTGCTGGAACCTTTTCTGAGCCGGTCCCCTCTTTTATCGGAGCCGAGACAGAAGTCGTCCCGGCCCCAGTCTATCTCCTCCAAATCCTCTAGGTTGTCGGATTCGGATTTGGATAGGGTTATCCAGAGGCTGTTCCAGTCCCCAGTTTTTACTAAAATTATCTCGGCTCCAGCCCACTCTGCTTCGGAGCCGATTCCCCCTTCAGTGCATTTGATTCCTCCGCCAACTTCCTTGGAGCTGTTGGAGTCGGTGCTGGTAGAACGCAGCGGAATCATCCAGTTGGAGCAGGGACCCCCTCGGAGCTTTTCTGCTCCGACCTTCATTCCTACCCTGTCCTCTGTGTCAGGGTTTGGTACCGGGTCTTCCTCGGTGGGGGCCGAGGGCAACACTGTGGAGCTGGCCTCTTCGATGCCCAGTCTTCCCCTCGGAGCATCGGCCGCAGGTATTCCTGGTACTGTCGTGGTCTCTCAGCAAGTGCCCTCTGCAGAGTCTGGAGGTCCTGCTTTTGAGGCCATGAGGAGTGCGCTGGCCATGACCTTGCCGGTTCAGCAAGTTTCTACCTCACCGTCCCTAGGCTTGGGTACTGGTGCCTCTGGTGACGTTCTTTCCCATGACAGTGGGTCCCCAGGGCCTGAGGATACCCCCTTAGAGGGTTCCCTTCTTCCGGGGGGTCCTTCTGAATCCGCTTCGGATGAACCCCCAAGGAAGAAACTGTGCAAGAGGAAGCATGTTGATTCCCAAGATGAGTCCGTCACTTCAGATACTGACCTCGATGATGCGGAGGGGTCCCCAAAATCATCCTTGGATGACGTCTCCTCGGATATCCTGGAGATCTTGAGACAGAGAGGCGATTGGCAATCCAAAGCCCCTACCGCTGAGGATTCAGTTTTCCTCAAGGCCTTCGGGGCCCAGCCCTCCTCCTCCTGGGTGTCTCCACCCTTCGACGAGTTGTTAGATTTGATCTCTCGGAGGGTGTGGGAGCATCCTGATACAGTGGAACTGGTGCCTGCCAGACCTAATAAGTTCCTTTCAGCCCCTCCCCAGAAGGAATTCCTCACCAAGGGTGTTGCAGTTGATGCGATGGTGGTGGCATCTGCCACTCAGCAGGACGTGGCAGAGGCTTCAACGTCTATTCATCCTCCTAATAAGGATTCTAGGAGCATGGATAGGTACAGGAAGCATACCCTTTCTTCAGCGACCTTTACCCTGCGGTCGCTGAACTATCTCTGTCATTTTACCAGGCTCCAAAGGGACCTCCTCAAGGAGTTAGGAGAGTCTCTTGCGGGTAATCTCTCTGAGGCGTTAGCTCAAACCGTAGGCGCCCAGATGACTACCCTATCTTCCATAGTCAACTCGTCCATGAGGCTCATTTCCTATGCAGCCGAAGGGGCGAGTAGAGCAGCGGCACAGGAGAGGCTCTTAGGAGGCAAGCCTGGTTACGCTTCTCTCCACTTGCGGAGGCCTTTAAATCTTCCTTCGCCGAAGCCCCCTTTGATGGGTCTTCTCTGTTTGGACCCAAGGTGAAGGAAACACTTACCCGGTGCGAGCAGGAGGGCAAGACCTTGACTGCCGTTGGGGCCCATTTTTCCGCTCCCTCTAGACCTTACCCCAAGGCCCAGAGAGGAGGGAAAATGTGGTTCAAAAAATCCCAAAAGTTCTTCCCTACTCCACCGGGTTATCCCCCCTCTAGAGGCAGGGAGGGGGGAATTCAGGAAGACGCCGCCCCAGAGGTGGCAGAGGCCCCCGTAACACTGGAGACCACGATTCCTTTCGTGGTTCCTCCTACCCTCAACATCCCTAGGATGTTGCCCAGCTGTGCTTCTCCGGAGCCAGTCGGGGGTCGTTTTGCGAAACACCCACAGGCTTGGGAATCTATAACCAAGGATCAGTGGGTGCTTCGCATCGCAACCGGAGGCTACCTCATCCCCTTCCTCAAGCCCCCTCCTCCTACAAGGAAAATCCCGGACGTGCCACCCAGTAAACGGGATCAAGCAGCCGTAGAAGTTTCAAAGCTGCTAAGCAAGGGAGTCATCCAGCCCGTCCCCGCCGACCATATTGGATCAGGAACTTACTCGAGATTATTTTTGGTGCCAAAAAAGACAGGGGACGTAAGGCCCATTTTGGACCTAAGCTCATTAAATCATTTTGTGAAAAAGTCCAAGTTCCGGATGGTCACCCTTCAGTCCATTCTCCCATTATTGGAGAAGGATGTCTGGATGTGCTCCATAGATCTCAAGGACACTTACTATCACATTTTGATACGTCAAGAGTCCAGGAGTCATTTATGCTTCTGCCTGGGAGCTGGTCATTTCCAGTTTCGTGCACTCCCCTTTGGTCTCACCACAGACCCCAGGGTGTTCACCAAGTGTCTGGCAGTGGTGACAGCTCACCTGAGAAGTCTAGGATTCCAAGTGTTTCCCTACCTAGACGACTGGCTCCTCACTGCCACTTCCAAGCATCTACTGATTCGAGCGCTGATGGCCACAGTAACTTTGGGTCTCTCGCTGGGAATCAGTTTCAACTGGGAAAAATCTGTGCTGCGGCCATCTCAGCGTATCACCTTTATAGGCGCAGAGTTAGACACAAAAAGGATGCGGGCATTTTTGCCATCAGAAAGAATTCAGGTCCTACAATCTCAGATTCTAAACTTGTTACCCAAATCTCGAGTTCCAGCCAGACAGATTCTACAGTTATTGGGCACGATGGCTGCAACTATTCTCCTAGTTCCATTAGCCAGGCTGCACATGCTGGTGCTGCAATGGCTATTATCGGTCCAATGGTCGTATCAAGAACTTCCCCTGAACCATTTGGTTCGGATTACGGACAGTTGTCGTCGGGACCTCCGTTGGTGGCTGCTTCAGTCCAACCTGGACCGGGGGCGTCCTTTCGCCCTTCAGCCCCCAGTTGCCACAGTGACCACGGACACCTCCCAGATAGGGTGGGGGGGTCATTATCTGGACAGGTCTGTCCAAGGCACTTGGCAGGATTGCGAAGCGCACCTTCACATCAATGTCCTGGAAATGAGAGCGGTGCTTCTGGTTTTGCAAGCACTTCATCATGCTCTCCCCCAAGGTACTATTGTGATTCTATCCGACAGCATGTCGGTAGTTTGGCACATAAACAAGCAGGGCGGAACCAGGTCCTACCCCCTTTGCAGAGAGGCCATGAGAGTGTGGCGCTGGGCCATAGCTACCCAATGTTTCTTAGTAGCAACGCACATTCCGGGGAAAGCCAATGTGATTGCAGACAGGCTCAGCAGGACTCTCCTGTTGCCCCACGAGTGGTCCCTCAACAACAGAGTGGCGCAGATCTTCGCCAAATGGGGTCTCCCTTGTTGCGACTTGTTCGCAAGCCCCAACAATGCGAAATGCAGAGAGTTCTTCACTCTGACTCCCTTCCAGGGGCAGTTTCCCAGGGACGCTCTAGCCCACAATTGGCCCCCCGGTCTACTTTATGCCTTCCCCCCCTAATCCCCCTTCTCCCGAAGGTGATTCAGAAGGCTATTCATGTGGGGAGCGACATGATTTTGATCGCCCAACACTGGCCCCGTCAGGTTTGGTTCCCATTCCTTCAGAAGTATGCGGTACAGGGCCCTTGGATTCTGGACCCAGTGCCGGACCTGTTGTCTCATCAGTCGGGACACTCTCATCCGTCCCTCCGGTCATTGAGGCTGGCTGCTTGGTTACTCCACTTCCATCCTTAGTTAGAGATAACTTTCTTTCTCCAGAAGTGATGTACATTTTGTCCTCTTCTCACAAGCCGTCCACTGTTAAGCTGTATTCCAGCAAATGGAAAAGGTTTGCCTTTTGGGCCCAACAATGAGGCATTGATCCTCTTACGGCCCCAGTGCCGCAGGTCCTAGAATTCCTAGCTTCATTGTTTCATTTGGGCTCTTCAGTCTCCACAATTAAGGTTCAACTAGTGGCCATCTCTAATTTTCATGTTTCCGTAGAGCCTTCCTTAATGGCAAACAGACTTTGCAAGTCCTTCCTCAAGGGAGCTTGGCTCTTCAGGCCTCCTATGGCCCACCCTGTGCCTCCTTGGGACTTAAATTTGGTTCTGGCCTCCTTAACTGCCCGTCCCTTTGAGCCGGCGGCGACTTGTGATATAAAATTCCTCTCTTGGAAAACCGCCCTTCTAGTGGCAATAACTTCTGCTAAGCGGGTTTCAGAG
Source organism: Protopterus annectens (assembly GCF_019279795.1). Classification (NCBI taxonomy): domain Eukaryota; kingdom Metazoa; phylum Chordata; order Ceratodontiformes; family Protopteridae; genus Protopterus; species Protopterus annectens. The sequence goes on along the minus strand of NC_056737.1, from coordinate 386,563,102 downwards.
CTTCAGGCTCTTTGTTCTGTTCCTCCTTATTTGATTTTTCATAAAGACAGAGTTTCCCTCAGATTGAATCCCTCCTTTTTGCCTAAGGTAGCATCCCCTTTATGCATTCAGCAATCCTTGGAGCTCCCTGTCTTCTTTCCACATTTTTCTAATAGAGCAGAATATACCTTCCACCAGTTGGATGTTCACAGGCAACTGCGTTTTTATTTAGATAGGACCAGTCAGACACGAAAATCTAACCAGCTGTTTGTGTCCTTTGCGGAGAATAGGCTAGGTCTACCAGTTGCCAAGACCACCATAGCCAAATGGATTAAAGATTGCATCTCCTTCATTTATTCCCAGTCAGGCAGAGAGTTACCTTTCCCAGTCATGGCTCATTCTACCAGGGCGATGGCCACCTCTGTAGCATTCCACTCCAAAGTTTCAATAGATGATATTTGTGCGGCTGCTACTTGGTCTTCTCCGCACACCTTCATTTCTCATTATAAGGTTGATGTGGCTTCCCGAGGCAGAGCTTCCTTTGGTTCCGCAGTTCTCAGGAGTGTGTTCCGATGAGCCACCCGGGATTTAGGTGCTAGGGACGCTGTCCCATCTGTTATGAATGTAGGCGAGATAGGATCCCATTACATCTTTTAGTTATGTACTTACCATAACTTCGGATGTATGGGATCCATCTCGCCTACATTCATACATACCCACCCTCCTTCCCCCTACCTTTTGGATTTGGAGGAAATATTGCTCTTGCTGAGCTCTTCTCTTGAAGGGCTCTAGTTGCTTACAGTTATTGTTATGTTTTTCTGTGCCTGTATGGACGTATGAAAGCGAACAAACAAGATCTGGGGAAGCAGGTGTGGTGCATTCTGGGATAAGGGGGAGCCTAGCCAATGAGAGACTTCATTGTAGTGTATAGTGGCCGAGTTGGAGCCGATGGATCGGCTCCGAACCCATCTGTTATGAATGTAGGCGAGATGGATCCCATACATCCGAAGTTATGGTAAGTACATAACTAAAAGTTCCCCTTCCTGTGGGCCTCTACTGGTATATTCCCCCATGGATGTTGGATCATTATCCAGATCTTCTAACTCACCTGTCTGGATTGCCTGTACTGGACCAGAAGTCCATCCAACTAACCACATGGTTTCTCCAGTTTTGACCATAGGTGTCTGGGCCATTTCCAAAGGACTGGCTCATTTGTCAGCATCAATTCCATCCATCTTAGAATTTTTATCTGAACTCTTTGACAAAGAATCTAGTTATTCTACCATCAAAGTTCAAATGGCAGCTATCTCAAACATTCACAATGGCCATAATGACTTTTCCATAGCTTCCTTAAAGATGTCTAAAGCTTTTCTTCTATGTTCTCCCATCAGAGTCCCAGTTCACCCACAGGACATTATCATAATGGTTCAAGCTTTAACTCAACTGTCTTTTGAACCTGCATCCACAGTAGTTCTAAAGTTCCGAACACGGAAAACAGTTTTTTCTGGTTGCAGTTATGTTAGCCAGGCACTTTCATGCAAACCTCCCTATCTGGTATTTCACAAGGATAGAGTTTCTCTGAGAACTAGTGCATCCTTTCTCCCTAAGGTGGCATCTGAAGCATATGTAAACCAGTCAGTAAACATACCAGTATTTTTTTCCCCAGATACTCAAACAAAGGCAAATACATTTTGCATACGTTAGGTGTTCATCGTCAAGTCAGATTCTACCTTTATAGAGTGAAACAGTTCAGGAAATCTGATAAGTTGTTTGTTGCCTTTTCAAAGCCAAAACTGGGCAAAGCTATCACTGAAGTTACCCTTTCAAGCTGGTTGTCGGACTGCATTTCCTTTGTCTATAACAAAAACATTTTGGCTGTACAATCTAAGCCTAAAGCTCATTCCACTACAGCAATATCTACTTCTAGAGTGTTTGCTAGAAGGCTTCCCATTGATGACATTTGTGCAGCAGTGACTTGGTCAACTGTCTGTATTTTTGTGTCTCATTACAAACTGGATGCACAGTCTAGGTCACTTTCTTCATTTGATTACACTGTTCTCAGGAATGTCCTTCCTTGATACCACCCGGGTAATAAGCAGCTTGGGAATCTGTCCCAAAGATTGAATCATATGAAAACAGACAACATGGGATATAAACGTTATGTTCTTACTATAATGATAGGTCCATGTTGTCTGTTTTTTGTGTGGTTCAACAGAACTATCTTCTTCCCTCTTCCGATATTGTCACTGACAGCATCTAGTGACTGGGCAGTCCTCACCTAGACATTGCCTGTTAAAAATTTTCCTTGGTTCCTTATTGTGGTATTAATGTGTTCATCAACTGCAACACCCAAAGATTCCTTCAGTTATAGAAGCAGATCATTGTATAGGTTTTAAGTCTGCAAACTTACTGGAGAGGAGGGAATTATGGAAAGGGGAGGTGTCAGTGCCTTGGATCCACAGATTTAGAAGATGGAGCAGAGGTTGGATCCAACAACCCAAAGGCTGGACCGGACAAAAACAGGCAACATGGATCTATAAATATGGTATGTGCATAACTTTCATCTGTACACCTTAAATATGATAGATTCTTACTTTTTATATAGTTGCAAAACTTTAGAAAATTCATATTCAGTTATTTAAAAGTTTTTATAAAATATAATGTTACGCATTTCTTATACATTTCTAATAAAGTAGCAGCTTTACATTGGGCTTAATCAGTTTGCATGGGTTGCAATGCAATTTGGCTACATGAAATTACTTCTTAAATGTTTAAAATTGATTTCCTTGGGGAAAAAAAACTCAAATGGAAGTGAGAAAAAAAACAGAGATTACAGATGCAGACCTAGAAACTAAGAAGAGAGTACAAGAGTAAGAGTTAATTGCAAAGGAAAACAGTTAAGAAGATACAAGCCTTTTTAGAATTTTAAGCCTTTTAAAGAGTTTATCCATTATCCCTAAAGCATTTAGAAACAATTTCATTGAAGAAGTGCTCAGAAAGGGTTATCCTGAACTTGATAAGAGTATCTTGATGCCTTGTTTCAGCTGGTAGTTTGTTCCAGGGAGCTGGGCCTGCTCATAAGAAGGCTTATTCACCAGTGAGCGTTTTAAATGGGGGATAGTTGAGTAATAATAAGTCATCCTGGGAATTCCATAGGGCGTAGGACTGTCCCCTAATAGGGAGTTTTCACTGGGGATCACCCATAATCATTCTGTAAAATGCAGCGAATTTACTGAGTTTTACAAGACTTTGATCATAATTGAATTCAGTAACATTGATAATTTGCAGTATGTATGTTGTATGTGATCCAGATTTGTGGTGATGTCAGTAATTCAAAGACAAAAAAAAGCATGTTATTCAGTCAAGGGACATGTGAAAGGCAAATAAAGAGGGATCATATACCAAAATTGTACACGTGACAGTTTTGATAATGAATTAAACTGTATGCTTTTGTTGTCCTTTAGCATGATAACTGAAAAAAAGTCAGTGCAGACGCCCAAACCTTTGTACTGCACAACTGTAGCTATCTGTTCATTATTGAAAACTTATAGATGGCCAAATTTCCCATTTCCAAAATGAATCCTAATGTGCGACTCTAAGCAAGTCTCTTAACTAGATAGTGCTCCCATGTCACCCTTTGAAAAGGGATACTTTGTTCAATGGGCTTAGCCATTAACAAATAAAAAATGAATTATGACCGTAAAGTCTAATTTTTTATCTTAACCTCATTTAAACAAATTTCCTGACTGTGGAGAAGCCTTTGTCAATATTGGTAACTGGACAGCCTATTTTTTGCCATCTGCTGGATGAGATTATTGCTGCTCTTATGAATCGGTACCTCTGTAGGTCTTTTCCAGAGATCCTGTACAAAACCACTTGGTAAAGTTTGTTGGAAAAGACCTGACACAATGAGCAATAAGCAAAGTCTTTAGATAAAAAAAATCATGGTGTGTTATCATGGCCAGCAGATGTTTGATGATTAGCAGTCCTAATTGCCTCTGATATGTGGTAGATCATTTGATGGACACTCCTCACCAGAAACATTAATACAAGAATTTGAAAAGTATTTAGGAGTTTTGTTGGATGGAACCAATATTGTACAAAAATTATTGGCAATTTTAAGGAGACTGTAACAGTGGCATAAGATGAAAGTCAATACTTTAACCATTTCCAGTATCTCTTACATGTTTAGAAAATCCTACTGCTGCCAGCAGTTGACTGCAGGTTTTCTTTCAAATGATGACTTAGCATCCCTGATGGCTTTATTTAACAAGTTTACAACCTCCTTCAGATTATCTTTTTCCTTAGTACTTGGAAAGATTGCCATAGTTATTGTTTACAGGAGTATATTTTACTGATGGTGTATCTCTGCCATGATCATTTACCATGCAGTTTGTTGGAGTTAACAGCAAAAGGAACATGATTATTAATTAGCTTTTTGTAAAATGCAAATCGTGTCAGCAAGTCTATTTTATGAACTAATAAAATAGTATCAAGTGACATTATTTTATTTTAAAAAATGCTAGCTAATGTTTGTTTTGTTAATGCATATATTGCACTGATATATTATAGTGCCAAGTTTCATACAGAGATTGATCTTTTTGCTTTTCTTGCTCATTTAAATTATCTTCGCACAACAAATTAAAATCCTTTCCCTTTACAGATCAATGTGCAGTATTTTTTTTTCCTTTAGTAAAACTACTACTTATATTTATGAAGGAAGGGATGTTTTGAAATTGACGGGCTGGCTTTTGGCTAGAGTTGAATGGGGCAGCATGCTGTTGTTTCTTTGTGGAGAGATCATTTAACCATAAGGCCTTTTTATGATTCTTGGGCCATATGGTGGTTATAATTTAAGACTAAGTATACAGTTTTATTGTCTTTTATGAAAAAATATCTGTTGCCTAAGGGAAAAAAGATATTACAAAGTTAAAGACATTTTTTGAGGCCTCCCTTCGTGGTTTAGGGAATATCCATGTAAACTTTGATGAATCCTTAAGATTATTGACTGAGAATAGAGTTGAAGCATTGACTTTTAATCAGCATTATGTAGTCTCTTAGGCGAGAGAGCATATGTTCTCCTTTCTTAGTAAAATTATTAAAAAGATTTTTATGGAAAAGATTAAAGATAGATTTGGAGTGATGCATTCTTCACTGGATGGTATTAAGATTAGTATTGAGCAAAAAGTAGACAAGATGTTTTCTACTTATCTTTTTTTTTTCATATCCATCGGAAGTGAAAGAACTTCATTCTGAAGCTAATGTAATACTTGGTGAGAATAGTGGTATGGATGAATTAAACTTAGTTTTGCAGTCATTAAATATGAATTCATTACCTGGTTTAGATTACATTTTGTATGCATTTTATAAAAATCTTAATGAGTCTAAATACCATATTTTTGAGTATACTCAATGTATGGTTCTACAATACACAGATGATATTTGTGATGGTTATATTAAATGAAGCAACACAAGCCAAATAAGCCAAGAAAAGGAAGTGACACCAGGCTTAAACCAAAAAGATGTTTAAAGTCCCAAATGCTAGTAGCGTATCTTCAGGACTCCTCTTGTTGAGAATGAAGATGGTGTTGTAAAATACAATTCCAAAAAAAGGCAGTTTGAGAATTCCAAATGCACACAGCTTCCACGTATTCCTTTTATTTTACAAACCAGATAAAAGACAGTCAAGTATAACCAAGCACTTTCGCCTGGACAATTCCAGGCTTTTTCAAGATTAAATTAAGCTTATGGCCATACTAGTTAAATACACAAGTTAGTGCACATACCAATATATACTACTGCATGAAAACTTCTTATTGTGTTTAAATTTACCAAAATTTGGGATAATTATTTCATTTCCTTCTATAATGGACTGACATTGTAAACAAAAGCCACATTTAAACATAACTTTTGTTCCAGAATAAAGCTCCTTTGTGTTCTCCAACATATTTTTTATAGTAGTGTCTTTTCTATACACTATGTTTGGTCCCATACCCACTATATCTAGATAATCCTTACTGGTATTAAATAGGTTACAATTATGTTGAATGATTTTCACAATGTTATTATAATGCATATTAAATTTAAATGTACCAACCCTGTTAAATATTTTATTCTCATTTATAGTCTTCTCTGTCATATTACCATCAAAACCTGTACCTAGTAGTGGGAAAAAAAAAACATTTTCTCTTTTTATAATAACCTCTTAAAGTATATTATCTACAAACTCTCCAGGATATCCCATGTTAACTAACATACCCTTAAGGGTGTTGATTTGATCAAGGAATTCATGTTTTTCAGAAACCATCCTGGCTAATCTAACCCCCTGTCCTTTTACTAATGCCTTCTTCTGATGTAAAGGATGGAAACTAATGAAGTGCAATAGTGTATTAGAATAGGTAGGTTTTCTATAGATGGTAGTCTCAAAATGTTGCCCCCTTTTGTTTTTACTGATAGTAATATCCAGATAGTTGATCTTCTCATGAGAAATAGTATGTGAAAATTTCAAAAAGTCAGTACTATTCTCAATAAATTCTAGAAACTCGTGAAGTGTGTCTTCACTATCATTTTAAATAATAAAAATATCGTCCAAAAACACGGCAGTAATATTTCCAAAACTTTGCATATGGACTTGTAAATAAAAATTCTGTTTCCCAGAATGCTAGAACAGAGTTTGCAAAAATAGGGGCACAAGTGGCCCCCATTGCTACCCATTCACACTGCTTAAAAAGTTGCTCTTCAAACACAATGATGTTAGTCTCTAAAACAAGTTCCATCAATGTCCTAATAGTAAGAATACGGTCGTGTCCTAAATCTGTATGAAGACATAAAAATAAGTAAAACCATTCAATACCAGTTTCATGAGGGATAATGGAAAACAAGTCTTTGACATCTATTGTAACAAAAAATTAATTTTGATTACATAACCCCTTGTTTAACTTTTTCAGAAGATCCCACAAATCTTAACTATCCAAGGGCAGTTAACCAAGATGTTTTTAAGTTGTGTGTCAATAAATTTTGCAAGAAAATATGTTTTTGATGCTTTTGCATCTACTATAAGTCTAAGGGGGGGGGGGTTCAGGTCTTTATGTAGCTTCGGGATGCCAAATATCGTAGGTATTTTTGGCCATTTTACTTCTATAAAAGAGTGTTCATCCAATGTAATTTGTCTATTAAGAAGCAGTTATTCTAATGCCAAGTCAACTTTTCTATATAAAATATTCTTCTCATTAATACTAATCTGGCAATAAGTTTCTGAATGTAAAATGCCAAACATTTTATCAATATACGAGTTTCTATCCATAATAATTAATCCACCCCCTTTATCTGGTTTCATAATTCATATTGCTTTATTAGCACACACATCTTGTAATAATTTAATCTTGGATCTAGTTACATTCATCTCAGCCTGTATCTCACCTCTTACTTTAAACAATGTCCGAATATCAAATTCACACATCTTTTCAAATGTCTGTACAATAGGGCAAAGAGGTGGATTGAAGGAACTTGATTTTTTTTACACGTGTTAGTATTATTGGTATTAGAGTCACTATTTTTAATACAAAATTGAAAATTCAATTTTCTTGTATATAGTTTCAAATCTATTAAAGCATCATCCAAACCACCTTTTCTACTTGGAACAAAGGATAACCCTTTCTCAAAAAATGTCAGTAATATCATTCTGGAAACATACATCACTATAATTGTAAGTCTTAGTCAGCATTCTTATTTAAAATCTTGGGAAATGTTATTTCTTGGTTACTACTATTGTCATTGGAAACCACCCCATTTAATACATGTTGACATTCCCCCTGTAATTCCGATAATATTGTTTCTTTCCCTCTCTCTGGTTCTTTAAATGCTCTGACCTCCTCAGAGGGGGAAATTCTAAAGGGTCAGCAACAAATTCACTTTCCCCATTAGATGTATAGCTATGACCATTAACATTGTTGTTAAATTCATTAGTATAATTATTACGCTTGTTTTGACTTAATGGTGGAGGGGGGGGGGTATGCTCTACATTCAGCATAGTCCCTTTCATCCCTTCTCAATTTCCCTTCTTTTTTATTTTTTAACTCAGCAATATATAGATTTAATATTGTGCCTTTTTAAATTCAAACATCAAATCAGATTGAATGCAATTATTAATATGTGCAATCTTATCATTTAATATTACCATTTTTATATAATTGTCTTTCACAAGGCAGTCCAATAGTTCGCACCTGTGCCGGTTGAACAATTTGAGTAATTTCTGGTGTAATACGGAGTCTTTAAGTAAACCAGTCGGGTAACACAATAGCCGAAGTCCTTTGGGGACCTGTTCTCAGCGTAAATACTCTCGAAGGTAACTGTTCTCCAATTGAAGTTTTCGAAAGTCAAAAATATAGGTTTCAAATAAAGAAATCTGTTCATTCAATGTACCATAGGAGTTATTGTCATTCAGTGAGTTACGACGCAATTCACGGTCTCCCTCCAGCCTTTGTGTAAGTGTTTGTCTTCCATTGAAGGAAGTGTGCACTCTGGAGTTACCTGGATGTACGGAAGTCCGCTCCTCATCTCGCACTGGTGAAATCACTGTTTCAGTCTGTTGCCGTTGAGCTGGGGTGATGATATTGGTGTTAAAAACATCACCACCTGTGTTACTGCTAATTCGCCTAGGCTGAGCAAGAGAAAGAGCCTGCGAATCATCACCATGTTGTTGGTGCTGGGT
>NC_056737.1:386531913-386551913 GCF_019279795.1 Protopterus annectens | reverse complement strand
TACGTATGATTATTGGCAGTGGCTATATCTTCATATTATTCAGGTTATACCAACCTCTCCCACCTTTGGTTAAGCTGTTTACCTTGCAGATGGAACGTGCAGGGTTTGATTCTCACATTGGATAATTGGCTAGGCTAAAAATAGCCCACAAGGGCAGTTAGCCTAGCACTAGCCTATGAACCTATGTCATTTGCTATATTAAAAATGGGCAACAAGTACTAACATATGTATGATAACCAGTCATATTATAACTCTTAAGTGTTATGCTGCTGTAGTCATAACTGCAGCTAGTCAGGTCCATGCTGGAATCTGTTTAGCTGTCCCATTGACTGTATGCATCTGCCTTGTATCCTTTACATCAGGTAATTTGCCACCATTTCCGTAAAAGAATTAATATATCTAGTGATATAAGAATTGTAAGTAGTGTGCCAAGAGCCGTAGAAGAGCTCTGCATGTGCTAGGTCTGAGATAACTTACCGCATTCTATGACAGTGGGCTGAACAGATTTAAATATGACTGACTCTTATTTCAGTATGCTTCATATAATTACAAAATATGAAGCATGCCTATAACTGAGGCAAATATAGATTAATTCATAGGTTATTATAATACTAGGAAGAATTACATATCATATGAAGATATAGCCACTGCCAGTATTCATACGTACTGATACTGTATAGATGTACAGGCTATAAAATTAACACAAGCTCAGCATGTGGTAGGAAGGTAAGTACATATGTGTGAACTTTTGTTGAAAAAACACTTAATCTCGATGTGTGAAGCTAGAGCTAAGTTATAGGAAGTAGTGAATGTATTCAGGAAAGGAAGGCACCATAGCCTCAAGGCACTTAACCTGAGCCTGTGGGGGTTCGTTACAAATATTTGGAGGTAGAGTGTCTGGTTGGGTGACTATGCTGATATAAAAAGGTATAATGTGGCCTTGAGAAGAAGAAAAGAAAAAAAAAAGACTTTTGCACCTCACTACCAACATCTGTTATATATGTCTGACTGGACCATGTTATCTGTTTTCATTAGAGGTCTGGGGAGAAAAATCTCCACAAACATAAGAACGGAAGATATGTATACATAAGTGAAAACTGACATCATATTACAATATACTGCAAATGTATAGATTAATAAAATTATTAATATACATATGACATGTAGAATAATACACATACACCATCAGTAAAACAAGATAAAAACAATATCATTTAGCAATGAAACATTATTGACATGCTATAAGTTGAATGAGTTTATTTGTAAAGGCAGTGTCAGAGTAGAACACTCAAATAATGGATGAGGAGGAGCAGGGAGGGGAGAGTGAGATACAAATATGTATTTGTTAGAGGTGACAAGTTAAGTAGATATGGGGAACAAGAAGAGACGAGCAAACGCAAGATTAAGAGTAAAGGAAATAAAACAGTTCTTAACATGCTACTACTCACTGCACTATTAACCACCTTACTCACAACCATTTATCACCATCTCCAGCTTCTGTATACATACACACCTACTACTCCAGTCAATCCATCAACATCATACCTACTCACTTGCATCAGCATATCACCACAGCTGTTTAGTAACACATTCATCCAACTGTTCACCCTAAAATACCCCTGTACTCAAATACCCCCACACATCTTACACAAGTACACCAAGCTCACCATCAGACTCTCACACATCTTCTCACTCAAGTCCTCCCTACTTACTCTCAGTGGGGACATTCATCTAAATCTAGGGCTGACCCACAGATTCAGACACCGCACCAACTACTCTGCCTTGGTACACTGTTCTTTCACACGTGTTTCCTGTGACCTATTAATCTTAAACATTAATCTCAGAAGTATTCTAAATAAACTAGCAGAATTCCAACCAGCCCTCTCTCCATACTCCCCAGACATTGCAATACTCACTGAAACTTGGCTGAAGAACCACAATAATGACAAGGAATTCTTGCCCAAGGATATAATATTCATAGATCTGACAGAATACGTAAGAGAGGCAGTGGCTTAGCAATCATATGCAAGAGCAACCTTACCCTGCAGCAGTTAGACACGTCCCCATCCCAAGCCACTGGCTCTGAAATCTTAGTCTTGCACCTGCAATGCAACAAACACAAGTCCATAGCTGTAAGCCTCCTGTCACTCTTCTTATATGCATTAAGAAGACGTTGAGGCTTGGGTGTTCATTTAAGTAGTTTATTCTATACAAATACATCAGGATGAATGGCAGGAACATTAAACTTAAAAACTGTCTAAATGACTGACTATTATTTGCATGCTCACACACTGGCTGCTCACTCAAAATGTCTGTCTTACTTGCACGTGCTCTGTACTTATATATATGTACTGACTCTGGAAAATTTCTTAAAGGTATATCCACACACAATGATCTACATCCTCCCTCTTTACTGAGCTGTTTCATATTAACAGTGACATTTCAATAGGCATGCAATTATACAGGCACTATTAAAGAAAAACAACCGTCATGTCCAGGTTGCCACGTATCTGGAAGTAGGTTTTGAGATGCGACCTGAACTCATAACATAATAGTTAGGACTGGGTTTAGCAACAGGGACAGTCACTGGGGAATGTTCTGCTTGAGGAGTTTCAGGGATTTTCTCAGGAACGGGGATTGCTAACTTGATGTCTTCTGGAACAGGAATATGTCACTGTGAGTCTTTGTCACAGGCAAGATGCTGTAACACTGGTTCGGACATTGGTAACAAATGCTTCTGATTTAATCTGAATTCCACTCCCTGTGATTCCACAATGTACGATCTTGGCTCTTGACACAAACCCAATGCGATCAAAACCTTTTGATGTCTGCATGCTCACTATCTCCTCTTTTTGTACAGAACAGAGCAGTATGCTGGTTTTATCATAGTAAGACTTCGGGGACAAACACTTTTTCAACTCTTGGGCCTTTACTGCTTTATTGTTCTTAGCAGTTGGAACCTTTAAATTGCTGTGGATTGGTAGTGTGGGTCTGGTGTGTCTTGACATAAATCTGTGGGCAGGTGAACCAAGATGATTATCACAAGGCATGTATGTCAGATTTAGCAAGTTGAGAAAAACATCGGCATTGTCACATCTGGATTTCTCTAACTGCTGATGTTCTTCGTCTCACATTGCTGCAGTCATAACCTGTGGGTAGTCCGCTGTCCTCGGTCGGCCCGAATGCCAAAGGGTTAGGCTGGCGTCGGTCATGGGCGCCCGGAGCTGACGTCAGTACGTAGTAGTACTTAAGCGCATGACCGACGCCATATTCTCAGTCTTTCTTGCCGCGTGGTCCGAAGCAGAAGCAGCGTTTGCAAGTGCCGTTCGGCGTTCTGAAATTTTCAGTTTTCGAGTTTCAGACCGAAGACCAAGTTGGGCTAAGTACCCCGTTAGGGAAAATTTTTGTCTTTTCTTGCCTCAGTTAATCCGGATGTCAGAAAAAGTTAATAATTGTATTTCTTGTGGGAAACAGATACCTCATAGGGACTATCATTCTCTCTGTATTCCTTGCTTAGGGCCTGAGCACGACGTAGTCGGGTGTCGCTTTTGCGCTAGATTTAATAAGCGCACCATTAAACGCAGATTAGACTGTGCTAGGCTTGTTTTCGGTAAGCGGTGTAACTACAACATGCCGTCGGATCCTCCGACGCCCGCTACCGCTAAAAAACGAAAAGATAAATCTTTAAGGTCTAAACCGGATGAGTTGTCGGTTACGGATGCCGGTTCTATGGAATCTACGGTTGAATCTGTGGATCCAGCCGAGGTCTCGGCAGAATCCCAGGGGGAACCCTTACTTTTACAGGAGTTGGCCTCTCAGGAGTTAGGTCAGGCCGAGGGTGCCTCTCAAGTTTCTGTGGGTCCATCCTTACAAAAGGTTATTAGGCCTTCTACTTCAGTCACTAAAGGCCCTGCTAAGGCTAGACCGGGTGTTTCTGGTACGGGACGCAGCTCTGGTTCTTCAGGTTCTGTTCCTAAAAAACATATGTTGAAAATGGCAGAGGATTTGATTACTTTGATCAGGCGTTCTATGCCCCCTCCTGAGAAGAGGCCTAGGGTGGAGGCAGATTTAGAGGGAATGGAGCATTCCTCAGATTACTCTGAGTCCTCAGCTGAAGATATTCAGGATTTTCCTCCCTATTCTGATTCGGGTGCAGAGGATTCCTGTCCTTCTGCTTCACCTCCAGAGGATTTTTCCTTTTCTGAAACCTTGCATTCCATGAGGGAGCATTTCAAGTGGGAAGGTCAGGATTTTTCAGATTCTCGTAAGAGGCTTAGAGAATTTTTGTTTTTGCCACAGCATAGACCTTTGGCTATTCCCCCTGTTTTAGATGTTGTTCAGGATGTTTTTTCTGAAGCTTCCCTTAATCCTGATTCTTTACCCCCTGCCCCTGTCAAGCCAGACAGGTATTACAGAGTTCCAGAGGCACATAAATATTTGTACTAGAGCTGATCCGGAAACTATTATTCAAGGGCCTAAGGGTGTCAGGGCTTCTGTGGTTAAGAATCCAGTACCTTTGGATAAAGATTCTAGAGCGTTGGATAGGTGGGGTAAAAAAGTGTACACCTCTTCTACATTAGCTATGAGGGCTTTAAATTGCCAATTCCGTATGCTGAAGTATCAGAACTTTCTGTTAGGTTAATTGAAAGCTAAGGTAGATGCTTTAGCTGAGGGTATAGAGTGTAAGGAATTGCAGGACTTGGTTCATGCTTCAGATCAAGTTGGTAAACATTCCTTGCAGTGTGGCTTCGATGCCCTTCAGGCTTCTTCCAGGGTGGCTGCTACTGGTTCAGTTATTCGTAGACATGCCTGGCTTAAGGATCAAAATTTGTCAGAGCATGTTAAAGCTCGGATTTTGGATGCTCCCCTTCAATCTGAAGTTCTTTTTGGTTCCCCTGTGGAGTCAGTTTTGAAAAAGATGGAAGACAAAGCTAAGTCTATGCAGACAGTTAAGGAATTTTTGCAAGTACAGCCCCCTAAGTTTAGCAGGAATTGGCCTGCAAGAGGATTGTCTTACCCTTCTTCGGATTTTCAGTCTAAGGGCAGGGCTCACGCTCAGGGTTCTTTCAGACCTAGGACTTGGAGTTCTCCTGCACAATCTTCTGGTGAGGGCAGGGGTCAGCCTTTTCGTAAACAGACCCAATGACCTGTATCTTCAGCTGCCGGACCCTTCTCTTCTGGCAGCTCCTCTAGGAGGAAAGTTGGCACTTTTCAAACAAAATTGGCATTTGGTCACCCAGGACAAATGGGTGTTGGACATAATAAATCAAGGCTACAAGTTTTATTTTCACACTTTTCCCCCTTTGAAAGGCATGCCAGATGTACCTCCTCAGCAAAGGATGGAGGCTCAGGATCAAATTTCTTTGCTTTTACAGATGGGGGCAATCCAGGTGGTACCTCCATCAGAAGAAGGCCTAGGGTTTTATTCTCGTCTATTCCTAGTGCCAAAGAAAGGAAACACTTGGAGGCCAATTCTGGATTTGTCCATTCTCAATACATACCTAGACATTCCAAAGTTCAAGATGTTAACATTACAACAACTTCTGACTCTGCTAGGAAAAGAGCACTGGATGGTAACTCTGGATCTCAAAGAAGCCTATCTTCACATTCCTATCAGGCCCAGCTGCAGGAGATTCCTGCATTTTCGGGCTGATACTTCTCATTATCAGTTCTCTGCATTGCCCTTTGGTTTATCTACTGCGCCCAGGGTGTTCACAAAGGTTCTGGCTCCTGTAATAGCTTACTTAAGACTGAGGGGAATACAAATTTATCCTTATCTGGACGACTGCTTGATTCTTGCTCAAGACAAAGACAAGTTACTTCAACAGCTACAGTATGTGATGGCAGTTTTAAGGTGCCTAGGGTATTCTGTGAACGAAACAAAGTCCAGTCTAGTACCCTCTCAGGACATGTGCTTTCTGGGTGTGAGACTGAATACAGCCTCTCAGATGGCTTTTCTGACCCCGGACAAATAAAGAACTCTTCACCTCTACTTCCAGCAATTATCAGTACGGTCCAGGCTGACTGCAAGGACAGTCCTTCAAGCCTTGGGGTTCACGGCATCTTGCATTCTGGTACTTCCCAATGCCAAACTGCATATGAGGAAGCTACAATGGTATCTCAAAAGTGTATGGACTCAACACTGCCACGATTTGGACACTGTCATTCCGATAATACCGTGCATCCAGAAGGAATTATTGTGGTGGGCACAGGAATGTCACCTAAACAAGGGACTCTCTGTGACCCGACCAGAGGCGAGTCAGTTCTTAACGATGGATGCCTCAGACCTGGCTTGGGGAGCACACTTCAATGGGAAATGTATTCAAGACACGTGGCCTCCCAAATTACAGCATTTGCATATCAACATGAAGGAGATGTTAGCAGTCCAGTTTGCCCTGATGGCTTTCAAGGGCCTACTTCAACCAGGACAGGTGTTGATTCAAACAGACAACACTACAGTCATGTGGTACATCAACAAGCAGGGGGGGACCCATTCTTACCCTCTTTGCAGACAAGCTATGATATTGTGGGAGACTGCTCTGGGGTTGCACATCACTCTTCAAGCACGGTTTCTGCCAGGAGCACAGAACTCCCTAGCAGATGTATTGAGCAGACAAATTGTGGATCCCCACGAGTGGAAATTGGATCCACAGGTATTTCAACAGTTGACAGTGGCTTGGGGAACTCCAGACATAGATCTGTTCGCTTCTCCTCTAAATTTCCAACTACCAAAATTTTGCACAAGGATGTTTCACCCAAAAGCTTGGAAAGTGGATGCTCTATCTTTCAGTTGGAACAACCCTCACGTCTATGCTTTTCCTCCTCTTCCTCTCCTTACCAAGGTACTCTTGAAAGTCAGGAGGGACAAGCCTTGCATGATTTTAATAGCACCAGATTGGCCACGTCAGCACTGGTATTCTCTGCTGAGGAGTTTAATTCAGGAGCCTCCTTGGCCTTTACCACAGCTTCCTCATTTGTTGTCCCAGTCAAGCAGTCATTTGCTCAATGTCAGGGTGCAGTCCCTGCATCTAACGGCCTGGCGTATTCTGTTTTAGAGCCTGTGGGTTCTCAGCTTCCCCAGCAGGTTTTGGATGTCATTTTGGAAGCTAGGCGGCCTAGCACTAGAAAAGTTTATGCTGATAAATGGAAGAGATTTTTTCTTTGGAGCACAACAAAGGATTTTGATGTCTCGGTACCTAATTTGAGTTGTACACTGCAGTACCTTACTGAATTACTGGACAAGGGTTTGTCGTTTTCCTCTGTAAAGGTTCATGCTGCAGCCATTTCTGCTCACTATGACTGTGACCCTCCTTTATTTTCTCACCCTTTGTTTAAGCAATTTCTTAGAGGGGCAAAAAATATAAGACCCCCACGTAGAGCTCCTACTCCTTCCTGGGATCTCAATTTTGTGTTGGAGAAGCTTACTTTGCCTCCTTTTGAACCTGCAGCTACGTCTGAATTGAAGTTTTGTCTTGGAAGACTGCCTTTTGTTGGCCATTACTTCTGCCAGAAGGGTATCTGAATTGCAGGCTCTCATGGCAGTTGAACCCTTTCTAATATTCCATAAGGATAGAGTTTCTTTGCGTACTAACCCTACTTTCATGCCAAAAGTGATTTCTAATGTGGCCTTGAACCAGTCTATCCATTTGCCTACCTTTTATGCTGATCCCCAAAATAAGGGGGAAAAATCTTGCATTCTTTGGATATACACAGGCAGTTACGTTATTATTTGAGCAGAACTAAGGAGTTCAGACAGACTCAACAGTTATTTGTTACTTTTGCTTTGGGTTCACAAGGGAAAGCTGTTTCAAAGCAGACTATTTCAAAGTGGATTGGTAATTGCATTGCTTTTTGTTATTCTCATCATGGGAAGAATGTTCCTGCTGGGATTAGATCTCATTCCACTAGGGCTACGGCCACTTCTACTGCTTTTTTGAGGGGTGTGGCTACTAAGGACATTTTGGAAGCAGCTACTTGGAGTTCAGTTCATACTTTTACTAAGCATTATCATCAATCTTTTCTCCAAGTCCAGGGCTGGGTTTGCCACTGCAGTCTTACAGGACATGTTAGCAGCCCCTAATGCCTTTTAGTTTGCCAGCCTCCTTTTTCCTTTGCTTTGGGATTCTACCCACAGGTTATGACTGCAGCAATGTGAGACGAAGAACATAGTACAGTTTTGTACCTACCATAAATGTAGATGTTCGAGGATCCACATTGCTGCAGTCCTATTTTCCCTCCCTCCTTCCCCGCTTCGGTTTGGGGTTGTGGTTGTTGTTGTTATTATTACTTGGGGATAATTGTTATTTCTCTCCTTTATGGCTCTGGCCTTTTCTTTTTAAGGCCTTCTGACATCTGGGGCAAGAAAGACTGAGAATATGGCGTCAGTCATGCGCTTAAGTACTACTACGTACTGACGTCAGCTCCGGGCGCCCATGACCGACGCCAGCCTAACCCTTTGGTATTCGGGCTGACCGAGGACAGCGGACTACCCACAGGTTATGACTGCAGCAATGTGGATCCTCGAACATCTACATTTATGGTAGGTACAAAACTGTACTTTTTGCTCTTTGAACTGCACATGCAACCTAGCCATTTGACTGATGGTATTCAGGACTATTCGTAATATGAACAAGTCCCACTCTTCTGCAAATGTTTTGAACTGCTGATTTGTAAACTGTGCACCATTGTCAAAAATAACTCTCTGCGGACAACCATGGGCAGAAAAATGTCTATTCAACTTTGTAGTGACAGTACTGGAAATTAGGTTAGGAAGCAGGTAAATATCGAACCAGTTTGAATAAGAGTCTACTAACACCAAATAATGTTGACCATTCAGCTCAAAGATACCTGTGGCTACTGTTGACCAATGTAGTTCAGGAATGTGGCTTAACTGAAGTGGTTCTTTTTGTTGAAGCGGCTTTGTATTATTACATACTGAACAAGATGAAAACACTTGCTCAATATCTCTTGACATGGAAGGCCAAAATACTAGACCTCTCACCCTTCTTTTGGTAGAATCAGTTCCTGGGTGGCCATGATGCAAGATCTTAATATACTCTTGTTGCAAGGATTTTGGAACAATCACTTTAGGACCTTTCTTGATGATACCATTGTCTGGCAAATTCTCAACTCTGTATGGAAAATAAGGTTCCACTTCTACTAGTAAACAAGATTGCTTTGAAGGCCATCCTCGACTGATGATGTGGTTGAGCTTCTGGAGAATTGGATCTGAAGGTGCATGAATTCTGAGCTCATCAAGACATGTGGAAGAAAGATTTCTCACTTCCATGACTTCAAAATCAAGGTAGTCGTCATTATGCTGTTCTGTGTTTTTTCTGAGCAATATGGATAAAGTATCAGCAATTTAAAGAAGTTTGCCTTTGGTGTAGACATGGTTGACATTTTTGTGCAATTTGAGCATCGTACATTGCAATCTAGCTGCAGCTGTATGCATAGGCTTTCTCAAAATAGTAACAAGAGGCTGGTGGTCAGTTTCAGTCTGGATAGGTCGACCATAAATATAATCGTGAAACTTCAAACATGCAAACACAATTGCCAAAAGCTCTGGCCATACTGTATCTCAAAAAACAAACCAAAGGCAAGGTATGCTGGAAATAAGCATGACAACAACCAAATTAATTCAAGGCAACAGTTTACTGATGCTTCCTGGTACCTTGGCCCATAGCCTACAAGGGAATAATTTATACATCACATGATGGATTTTTATATTACATTCAACAATCTTAATGCCCTTAAGTATATAATTGAATAATTAATCAAACAGTTAACAATTCAGTACCCAAAACAGCATATTGTTCCTAGCCCCCACATATCATGTTTTACATATCGCTTTTTACCATACTTTTTCATACATGCAATGAAACATGCAACATTTTAACACTGTAAACATTGTTACAAACTTTATAACCTATAAATTCTCAACCTGTTTTTCAAATTTATGCATGAATGTGCATCTATACTTCTACTCAGCAATATCCTAATTAATATGCATTCCCCAAATCTACAGAATGCAAATATTAACTTCTTGATTAAGGCCCTTAGGTTTAAGAGTACCAAAATTAATAATGAACTTAGATTCCAGCTGAGTCAGTTTTGCTGAAAAATCAGCCCCCCTCGATATGAATAGGTCTAGCCAGAATCCTAAAAAATAAACTATCATCTACACCCCCCATGGGCTTCATGGAAGTGGAATGCTACTGGGTTCTCCATCCTCCCATTTTGAATATCACCCAGATGTTCCATAATACGTATCTTGGCCATTTTTCTGGTTTGGCCTATATACCATCTAGTAAATGTACACCCACATCCAATAATATATATAATCCCACAGAATCTACAATTAAAACTATACTTTGCAATGTATTCCTGACCATTAATAAACATCCCATTAAGATTTTTTATCTTACCACATACCTTACATGTACCATATGGGTAACAACCGAGACAACCAGTGTTGCCTCTAAATTTCCTCATGTCAAAAAGTTCCTTTAAATTAAGAAATCTAATGTACAAAAAAGTCACTCTATTTGGAAACAACCCCACCAAGGGTGGATCCTAATATACTAAGGGCCAAAATCTCTCCACTACTTTTTTTGGGACCTCAGAAAATGGGGAAAATTTAGTAACAAAGAATATTCTGTCCTCTCCATCACTGTCACTAACTTCTCCACGCCTTGTGAAAAAATCTACATCTCTCTTGCTATGGAATGTGTATTCCATCCCCTCTAAGCCCCTCACCCTATTCTCAAGCATTCTGCTGCATACCTCCTATTTAAAAGCTTCATACAAACCTTTGAGAATTCTAGATTCACACAGGATTCATCAAAAATTTTACCAAACACCCTTCTGTCTTCTCCATAGGGTAAAGAATGGTCAGGAATACATTGCAAAGAATAGTTTTAATTGTAGATCCTGTGGGATTATATATATTATTGGATGTGGGTGCACATTTACTAGATGGTATATAGGCCAAACCAGAAGAATGGCTAAGATATGTATCATGGAACATCTGGGTGATATTCGAAATGGGAGGATGGAGAACCCAGTAGTATTCCACTTCCATGAAGCCCATGGGGGTATAGATGATAGTTTATTTTTTAGTATTCTGGCTAGACCTATTCATACTGGGGGGGCTGATTTTTCAGCAAAATTGACTCAGTTGGAATCTAAGTTCATTATTAGTTTTGGTACTCTTAAACCTAAGGGCCTTAATCAAGAAGTTAATAATTGCATTCTGTAAATTTGGGGAGTGCATATTAATTAGGATATTGTTGAGTAGAAGTATAGAGACACATTCATGCATAAGGTTGAAAAACAGGTTGAGAATTTATAGGTTATAAGGTTTGTAACAAAGTTTGTAACAATGTTTACAATGTTAAAATGTCGCTTGCTCCATTGCATGTATGAAAAAGTATGGTAAAAAATATGAAAAACATGTTAAACATATGTGGGGGCTAGAAACAATATGCTGTTTTGGGTATTGAATGGTTAACTGTTTGATTAATTAATCTTTCAGTTATATACTTAAGGGCATTAAGAGTGTTGAATGTAATATAAAAAGCCATCATGTGATGTATAAACTATTCCCTTGAAGGCTATGGGTGGAGGTACCAGGAAGCATCAGTAAACTGTTGGCTTGAATTAATTTGGTTGTTGCCATGGTTATTTCCAGCATACTTTGCCTTTGGTTTATTTTTCAAGTTTATTTGGTCCATGTTTTTGGTTTCATACTGTATCTCGGTCTGGGTAAGAGTTCTTGATGCATAGGCAACTGGTCTACCCTCTTGAAGAATGACTGTACCTAGTCCAAACTTAGAAGCATCATAGGAAACAGTAACTGGTTTGTGAACATCATATTAGCTGAGAGTTGTTGGGTTAACAATTTTCTGTTTCAGGACATCAAATGCTCTTTGGTTGTGTTCTGACCTTGACCATATAGGTTCATAGGTTGGTACTAGGCTATCAGCCCTAGAGCCTATACAAGCCTAGCCATAACAATTCCCTGGCTATTTCTTCCCACACTATTTACTTCCCTGGACCCATGGACATCTTTACATGTCAGCACTCTGAGCAGTGTTGAAAGTTGGCTTAAATCTGGAATGTTTGTTTGTGTCTTTTGGCTTTTTCCGGTTAGGGGTCGCCACAGTGGAACTCAGGTCCGCTGATGATTGGTAGTGGATTTTTACATACCGGGTTACCAGCCCTGACGCACAACCTTCAACGAAGGCATGCCCCATTCACGTATGCCTCCACACAGAAGACGCTGTAGCTGAGAATCGAATGGGACAACGTCTTGCTATGAGGCGACAACGCTACCGCAGCACCACCACCACAGTGGCTTAAATCTGGAATGAACTTGCTTAAATAATTGACCATGCCAAGAAAATGTTGTAGAGCTTGAACATTGTCTGGAGCTGGCATCTCAAGAATTGCTCTTTGCTTGGATGGATCTGGCCGTAAGCCTGAACTGCTTAAACAGTGACCAACGTAAGTTACTTCTCATAGCCTGAATTTGCGCTTCTGAGGATTCAGGTTAAGATTCACTTCACGTGCTCTTCCCAGAACTTTCTTGAGGTTTCTGTCATGTTCGACTTCACCATTGCCTCCTACTAGAATATCATCTACTGTTAGCATAGGGATAGCCTGAAAAATTTTGCTCTATCACACGATGAAAAACTTCACTGGCAGAATTTAGCCCAAATGGCATTCTCAGATATCTGTATCATCCAAATGGTTTACTGAATGTGGTTAACAATGAAGAGTTTCGGTCAATCAAAATTTGCCAAAAGGAACTCTTTGCATCTAAGACAGAAAAAGCAGTGGTGTTTGACAAGAGGGCAGCAACTTTTTCAACTGTGCGCATTGGATGAAGAGGTCTTTTTAATGCTTTATTCAGATCTCTTGGATCAATACATATTCTGATATCATCTGAACGTTTCTTATGAGCTACTGCCATGCAAGATACCCATTCAGTAGGTTCTTCTACTAGACAAATTACTCCTAGCTGCACCATTTTGTCTAGCTTGACTTTGACTCTGCTCTGCATAGCTACTGGAATTTTGTGTGCTGGTCTGACAACTGGGCTGACCTCTGGGTCTAACTTCATAGAGTACACAACTGGTAGTTTGCCTAGTTTGTCTGGAAAAATATCAGCATACTCAGAATAAAATAGTTTGGGCGAAGTTTGAACTGTTGTCATCCAGGCTTGGTGAACTTCTTTATTAACTGAAAGCTGGCCCATTTTCAAACTGTCTCTGAGGCCTAATAATGACTGCACGTGTCTCTTGACTATGAAAAATTGTAAGTCATGGCTGTTCTCAGCAGAGTAACATGAAAGCACTACTGAGCCTTCGTTTTGAATCTGTTCACCACCATAAGTAACAAGCTTCACACACTTTGTCAAATCAAGTTGTTCTGTAGATTTTACTCTAGCAAATGTTTCTTCTGACATAACATTGCACTTTGAGCCAGTATCTACTTTGAGCTCTACAGGACTCCCATTAATCCAAACAGTGCACAAGATTTCATTTTTTGCCTGCAAATCTACTGCATTAACTATTTCACCAAGTACTGACACACCGTCAACATAAAAAGTAGGTTCACAGCTTTCTAATTGATCAACTTGCCTCTTGCAGTGCCCTCTTTTAATAAAAGAATGTGCCTTATTTGATTTACAAAACCTTTTGAAATGATTCCACTTATTGCAAGAATGACTCTGCTGACCAAAAGCTAAGCAGTTTTCTCTTTTGGGTTCATGATTTCCATCACAGTTACGACAGTTGACCATAAAATTTGGTACTGCGGCTAACTTCATTAGTTTATAGTTGGTATTAGATGTGGAGGTAACCATGAACCCTTTTTGCTTTACTGAGCATGCTATGGAATTTGTTTGAAAGACTCTGTTTCCCAGGAACTGTTGTAGGACTTGCAGTAGCTGCCATGTGTTTGGGCCTTTTTCTTTTAACCACGTGCTGCATACTATCAAGATGAGCTTTGTCACTGTGCCTTCTGCAGCTGTTCACATTTGTAAGCATACGTGTGTGCTTTTCCATAAGCTCGTATGTCTGACAAATCTCAATGGCCTTATTTAACATTAAATCACTGTCTCAAAGCAAAATCTTTCTCACTGTGTCATTATTAACACCACACACAAGCCTGTCTTTTATCAGCTCATCTCTCAAATCACCAAATCTGCATGTTTTAGCCTTATTTCTCAAGTCAGTTATATATGCTGCAAATGTTTCACCAGGCTTTTTGATCCCTTATGTAAAATAAGTGCCTTTCCAGTGTAACATTCATTTGGAATCTACACATTTCTCTAAATTTACTTCACTCTTGGTCTTCCCTTGTTTCAGCCGGTACCACTGTATGGCGGTCTTCCCCCTCTCCTGCAAATACAGCAGATGCATGCACAAATGAATGCTCTCTTTCAGTCGCCTCTGAGCCAGCTAAATTAAGCAGAATAAATGCCTTTGTATGTGTGTCTTTGTCAGAAAAAGCAGCCTGTATAAAAATATAATATTCCCGCTAAAACAATCTCCGATTTTGTGCAATATTGTTATCAAACACAAGTGGTGCAGGTCTGTGAAAACCTTCTGCCATGCCCAAAGATAATAGTAAAACACAATGCAAAAATGGTCCTTGTAATTATATGTGAACATTCACACTCACCAGGTACTTGTAATAATATTCAAATGCACAATAAACACTTTGAAATACTGTACTCTGCGAAATTTGCTTTGAAATAAGTGTACATTGTGAAATAGTCTTTGAAATGACTGCACTTTGCAAAATAACTGCACTACTGTAATGCTGTACACATGTGCAAACACTTTGCATGTTGCTGTTGTCTTTCAGCTTTTCCCGTTTAGGGGTTGCCATAGCGGAACTTCAGTCCGCTAATGATTGGCAGTAGATTTTCACGAACACTGAGGTGCCAGCTCGATGTCAAAACCTTCAACGAAGGCACACCCATTTACGCATGTCTTTCGAACGCCCACCCAACTGCAGGGAGGACACTATTCAAATTATCCTAAGTGTGCAAACACTTTGCACACTTAGGATAATTTGAATAGCTTTAGTTAATGTGGAAAAGTAGCACATAGTGAAAAAAATGGTCATTTACCCTTTTTTGTACATTTTATGTGATTCAGATATTGTTTCAAACATTTTCATAATTATTTTAAATGTTTTTATCAGGATGTTGCAGTTTCGGACATTTCGTTTAATAAGAAATTTGTTTTGAGCATTCTGAGTGCTTCATTTTACGTTTATAGCAAAAACGATCATTTAAGAAAGTTTTAGTACCTCAAATTTGTTTCTGACCTGTTTTGCGAGTTATTTGAGCAGTAGAAATAATCCACTCCTGTATATTCCTCCAACTTTAGCAGGTTGCCTCATGGCTGTAACTCTGGATCCCATTCTGACACCAGGTCATTCTTCTTATGTGCATTAAGAAGACATTGAGGCTAGGGTGTTCGTTTAAGTAGTTTATTGCATACATCAGGATGACTGGCAGGAACATTAAACTTAAATGAGCTGTCTGACTGACTACATAACTCCATGCTCATACTCTGGCTACTCACTCAAAATGGCACTCTTACTTGCATATGCTCAGTACTTATATGTATGTGCTGACTCACTGGAAAGCTTCTTAAAGATATATGACGCACACTGATCTGCACCTCCCTCCTGGAAACCACAGCCTTAAAATTGAAAATCTGCTTAGCTGGGCCTGTACTACATACAGTCAGGAAATATTATACCTAGGTGACTTTAATCTTGACTGTTCTACATGTACCTCCATAAATCCAATACATTTTATCAACCTTTTGGTTTCTCCCAACTACACACAACACCTACAAGAATTGATAAACAACAATATACACTGCATACTAGACTGGATTCTCTCCATTTGCCCAAACCTATGCTCACAGTTTGGCTGCCTTCCAGACCCCCTTAGTGAATCATTCTCCCACCTACCTAATTAGGCAAAAAGCTCACTCAAACAAAACCACTATCTGTAAAAATATCTGTACTAAAACACTTTTCTATATAAATCTTTAATTCCCTCCTAAAACATTACAACTGGTCCCCCTTAAGACACCTTCCCCTCGATGAGGTTGTTGACTACTACAACAATGCATTTTTAAGCATCCTAAACTCTCTAGCCCCTATTAGAAAAGTATGTTGTAAATCCATACCAACCCAATGGCTAACTAAGGACACCATAAATATAAACAAAGAGACATGGCTAAACTATCAATCAGCAAAAAACAAAGTTTCCCTCCACAACTGCCTAACCTAGCCAAAAAAACAAATTCACTCTGACAAAAAGTCCTACTACATCCTGATCCAAGAAAAACATAGAAACAACCCTTAGAAATTTTGGCACTCCATAAAACAACTCTTTAATCCTGGACAAACTACTAGCCCCTCCTCCCCAGCCATCCCTAATTCCAGCATAAGCTTAACAGCTCTGTTTAACTCACATTTTATCAACTCCATTCAGACCTTAGTAAGCAATAGCAACTATAGCCCTCTAACCATTCCCACAACTCATAACCAGCACTCTGCTACCTTCTTATTTCAGTCAGTCCGGACCACTTACATCAAAAAACTCCTTCAAATAAAACCCCCACTACTCTTGCAGTAGATCATCTCCCAAAATAATTTCTTAAACTAGCAACTGACTCCATTTCATACCCACTCTCCTTACGTATTAATCGCTTCATTACTGAACAGTATGTACCGGTACTCTGGAAACATTCTCACATCATTCCTCTGCATAAAGGTGACCCATCCACAGAATTATCCAACTATAGTCCCATTGCCATACTCTTCCCCCCTTAGCAGAATACTAGAAAAATGCATACATTCTCAACTATTTGCCTATCTACTACAAAACGATCTCTCCAACTCCGTGCATGGTTTTAGACCTAAGACACAGCACCACAACTGCTCTATTAAGTTTCACAGATACCATCAACGGCCACAAAAATAGCAACAACCGTGTCTTTTCCATTTTCTTGGACATGTCAAAAGCATTTGACACACTCTTCCATCAGAAACTACTTCAAGAATTGTCTTCATTCATCTCTCACTGTCATGCATCGCTTGGTTTCACAGCTACTCATGCAACCGTCAGGCTGTCACGTGGAAATATGAAATCCTCCACCCTACTACCTGTTACTGTAGGAGTCCCACAAGGCTCTATCCTTGGGCCTTTACTCTTTTCCATCTTTACAAGCAAACTTAGTTCTGCATCCACACATGCTACTGCAATGCAGTATGCAGATGATTCCACAGTCATTTGCACACCCCCACGCTCCTATGTAAAACCCAGAAAGCCTTCACAGACATAGAGCAGTACCTAAAATGTACTAAATCCTAACAAGACAAAACTTATGATATTCTCTAATAACAGATCCACAGAAATCACTACCCCATTTCACATTTTCTCATCCAACAGCACTAAAATCGAACCAGTAGGATAGCACAAAGTTACTAGGTGTCACAGTAGACAGCTCCCTAAAATATGACAAGCACATAGTCCTTACCATAAAAAAGTGCATATTAAACTTCTCTGCCTTTATAGGTCTAGACGATTCCTATGTTAAACTTGGCTGTCTGTATAGGTCCAGAAGATTCCTCACCCCTTCCACTAGACAAGCCATAGCAAGAACACATCTTCTGTCCACATTACTGTACGCCTCACCATCCTCACTAATCTTAGAAAATTTGAACTGTCCAAACTAGAGATATGCGACCATAAAATAGCCCGCTTTGCTGCCAGCCTCCATAGTAGAACACATCACAGCACACCCCTGATAGAGCTACACTGGCTCAAACTACCAAACCAATTATTACTTAATCAACTTACAATAGCTCGCAAAATCATACATCAACCTGACACCTGCCCAGCTCTAAAGAGTCTAGCTCAACTGTGCAATACCACCCATACCCTCCCCACAACCAACAAGCTACTTCCTTCTAAAAGTTAATAAATCTAGCAACTCTTTTGATGACTCTATTCGCAAATCAAATCGCAAAAATATGGAACTGCATTCACTAACATATACTTAATTACCCCTACTACCGCCAAACTTAAACTCCTTCTTAAAGAACACCTAAACAGTAAATGGCACTGTTCCTGTATCACCCCTGGTTATGTTTCTCTGTCCTCACTCTTACTTCACATTTCCTTCACTCAAACCTCTTAACTTGCTTTCTCTTCTTTCTGGTCACTTGGCACCTCATATTCACTCTGTTCTAGGAGTGAAGCTTGTTTTTAACAAATACTAGGTATTACTATAAAATCTATACACATTGTATCTGCATCTATTTTATACCAATTCTACTATGCTTCTGTTTATACCAGTACTTGATGACCTATAATATGTTTTTACTGTGTTTATTTTAATCACTGTTCTAAATTGCTGTGTCTGTGCTACTGTAATTGTCATTGGAACATTTCTCCCCGGGCCTCTGCTGAAAATGGGCTACTAGCCCAGCCGGACCATACCAGTAAACAAATGTAAAATATATATATATAAAAAATAAAATAAATAAATGGGAGAGATGGGCTGTATATAGGTGTCAGAGGAGTAGAAGCTGGAAAATATATATATATATATATATATATATATAATACACATTAAACGTATGTGTGTATGACATACATACAGTTTATTTCTTTTAAGGTTTATGATTTATTTATTCTTTGGTTTTGCTGCCTTGCTTTGTTTGCATGCAGTACTTACTCTTCACTTGTTTGATTTTGTTTACATTAGCCATTCAGTGGTTTAGTGCTCTGCCATAAGGTACAACAGTGAAAATGAGTGCTCAGCATTTCATGAGAGATCTATCTTCATTTAAAATACTTAAGCCATAAAAATCATTTCTTTGTGTAATTTCATTCCAATACATGTTACCCAACTGTGTGCACATTATGCAGTTGTGAAACAGCCACTCACTTGAAGGGACACTGCATACAAGAACTTAAAATGTGGTATGTTTTGCTTTTGCTCTGATTTAGATCCTTATACCCTTAAAGCTAAATTGTAGATCACAGTAAGCACTCTTCCCTACAAGTTGTTGTTAATGAGAAAAAACAATGTTGACCTCTACAGTAGGCTGGCATTTAACACAAGGTTTCAGGGAAACAAGTGTTCTCATTTGGTAATTGACTGATTAGTGAGAGGTTGACTGGCTGGAATATTTTCTGACTCCAAACTGCATTAACAAGCCTGTACTGATAACTGCCTAAGCACCTGTCATGATTTCTAGTCATCTGGCAGCCAGTAGTGTGGTAATAAAGAAGGACCAGGTGTCCTGCCTGTCTCTTAATTGAGACACAGTGTAAACAATATGCACTTGGCAGTATAGCTACAGGCTGGGAATTACAGCTTCGCTTTGCTCGCTTGACTGAATCACAACTCTTAGCTGTAGAGATCCTGTGAATCTTTATTGTTTTAACTCCTATAACAAGCTGCTAAAATAAAATAATTAAGCACTTTGAATTGTTAGACATTTAGTGTTTATATCTAAACTCTATTCCAGACTCTTTTTGTTCCATTCTAAGAAAGGTGGGATATTCTTTTTCAGCATATTATACTTTCTGAGCACAACTGCTGTTTCGCAAGTGTTACTATTCACTTCTGTCCTTCACCTGCTCATACAGAGCTTTTAGGTTTCCATCTTTTTGCATTATGGGGATCTGTGAAGGCAAAACTTTTCAACTTTTTGGAATACTAAGCCTTTGACTGGCTGTCTCTTATATTAAGTAACTCATTCAAAACTGTGCAAGTGGGGTGAGATGCTGTTAAACCAGAGGAAGACTTGTAATGGGAGCACTGACACAGGCATTTTAGAATACTAATAATGGTGTGTATATGTTTTCTAATGAGAACATGTGACCAGGAGTGTTGTAAAAACAGTGTCTTGAGATATGCAGGCTGAATGGAAGAAGAAATGCCATG
>NC_056737.1:386076913-386181913 GCF_019279795.1 Protopterus annectens | reverse complement strand
AGGTTCAATGGGAAGATTTAAGTAGAAGATGCAAAGGGAAGTGAATGACATATTGGGAAGAGATGACAAGGCAATGTATAAAGGATGGTGATACATAATGGAAAATTCAGGATAGAAAGAGAATATGTTGTTGACAGGATGTGGAAATGAGCAGAAGGCAGGGTACATTGAATGAAAGGAGAGAGAGAAGCTAGAGACAGCAAGAAGGTAAGAGGGGAGAGAAAGAGGTTGGCAGTGGAAACAAGTGGTATGAAAGGCTATTAACCACACTCATTGGGAGCATTATTGTCCTCTGAAGGCTAAACAGATATGATACAGGAAATTTTGGCTGAGTGGAAGAGGAAAAATATCATGTCAGAGCTCTGGAAGATAGACAGAGACAGCAAAATGAAAAGCCATAGATAAAGTAGATAGACTAATGAGTGTGGAACAGATGTCAGAAGAATGAAGTATGATGGAATTCTAAGTGAACTGGCAAGAATGAAGGAGTTGAAATTTCTGCCTCACGGTTCTTAAAAAAAAAAGAAATTTCTGCCTCACAACCAAAAAGAATAGGCTGTGAGTGGAACAATGAGCTCTGAAGGGATATCCTAAACACTCCTCAGCAGAAAATTCTCAGATATGTCCATTGAAGCTGGTGTAGATTTGAAGTAGCACAGTACAGGCATCACTGTAGCACAAAATACAAGTGACAAAGTTTGCACTGTGGCACAGCAGGTCTGTAGCAGATGTTATTCTTGCTTCAGGCAAATATAAATTTTATCTATACAGTGGATTGTTCAGGGCTTGAATTTCTAAAGCCAGATTCATCGGGCCTGGAAGCTTGAACATGAATCATTGTATCAAAGAAATTATGCATTTCCTCATAGTATGATAGTTTAGAGTTAGATTAATTAAGTTGAGAGGTTCATGGAGTCTGGGCCCCCCCCCCCCAAGAAAAAAAAAATGGTTTATTTATTTATTTGCTTAAACTTTGTAATGGCTTTTCAGCTCTGTGACAAGAACATCTGATCTATATAGCTATGACTGAACAAGTTATAAACAGTGTCCTCACTGGATGCAAAGAGAAGCTGCTATCCACTCATGGTCCCAGGTATTTGGCATAAGTGACTTCCATATAGAATGCAAAAACTATGTTTGCTTCTCAGCTGGACACAGGGTGATGGATTGTTGTTGATTTGCCAGGAATCAATATCTGGCATTATGAATTTTGTGAAAAGAAATCTACATTGGAAATATTAATGGAAGGTCATTTCTTAGTAAGGGCAAGAATTATGAAGCCATGGCATTGGGCCACAGTTTTTTATAAGGAGGGGAACTAATGCTAAGCTGTCAGCAGCTGTGTGTGTTAGATATCCTGTGATGACAATCTGTCAGAAATATCAAGAAAGGTCTAGCAGTAGAGTTCTTTGGTGAGTGTTTGTTACTGACTGTAATGAAAGCACTGGATAAATAAATGGCTATTGATAACGTAGCTGTTCCACTGACACAAGGGCAGGATGTCTGTAGGATGTCTGCTATTGTTAGGATATACCACTTCTGAAATGTTCATGCTTGAATCAGACACATCTTGGCATAGTGTTTTGGAAATATTGCTTTGCTCTTGTAAATTTGCTGAAAAATGATAAAAGGGCTTAATTTTTTGCTAAAAAAGTATTTATTTTTACTTCAACTGATGAAAACTTCACAGGTGATTATAAGTAACAATATTAAAGTATTAAAGCCTTGATATATACCAGTGTGGTTCTCCTTACATGGGAAAGATTAAACTGCTCTTCAGCAAATGTTGGAATATGTATATACGTTACCTGGATGACATTTGTTTCTTTTGGTTAGATACAAAGGATAAACTGTCCGAGTTTTTAGAATATCTACAGGGTATGACTTTGTTTTTGAAAGTTGCATATGCCATAAATGATTTTGAAGTGAATTATTCGGATGTTAAGATACAACAGCTTATGGAAAGGACTTGTTTTAAGTCTTTACTGTTTTAAAAAAAAACACTTTTTCAAACTCTTATTTGTATTATACAAGCTCACATTCAGGTCATCAGAAAAGAAACATTGTAAAGGGTCAGTTTGTTAGAGCAGCACAAACGATATCCGATTACGACTCTATTAATGAATGTAAATGTGTTTTACGAACGGTATCCGATTACAATGACTCTATTAATGAATGTAAATGTGTTTTATGAACGATATCCGATTACAACAACTCTGTTAATGAATGTAAATGTGTTTTCAGGAAGGGGTTATTCCTAGGAATTAATACAAGTTATGGAAGAAATAAAGTTAGAATAGGGTAAAAAATATGTCCCCATTTTAAGGAAAGGAAATTCTTTTGTTACAAATATAAAAAATATAGGCTTGGTTACTAATAGGTTTGATATGGGTTTTGTTTTCACATATAGTCCATATATTGGCTTTATAAAACAAGCAATTGTAAAATACTGGGAGAAGTTCTTTCAATTTCCTGATGGCTCTAGTGTATTTCATACACCATTTGTGTCTGTAGACAAAAAGAGAATAAATAAGAGGAATATATTTGAAAGAATGAATAAAGAGTCAAGACATATTAATTATACTCCACGTGGAACTTACAAATGTGGAGCCTGTAAGCAATGCCAGTTTGTAGCCAATGTAGGCACATTGTTTTTTGTTAGCTGCAACAAAGAACTGGTTATCAAAAAAACATTACAGTTGTGTATTTAGCATACTGCACTAAGTGCACCAAATTTTATGTAGGAAAGACAGCATTTTCCCCCAAAAAATGCATTTACGAATATACAAATATGTATATGATATATTTAGACAGGTGAGTACTAATGTCTTGCATAAACATACTACAGAATGCATAAATAGACTTTCAAGTTTTTCTTATTAGATGATGTTGCTATAGACCCTAGGGGTGGCCCATGGGAAACTAGAATAGAATATAGGGAACTGTATAGGCAATTGCTATTTGGATGCAGCTAGTTTCTTGTGACTTAATGACAGTATTTCTATTACAGCAGTATTAAGGTTGAAAGCGGCAAGATTGCAATTAAGTTTATATTAATTTTGTGTTTTAATCATATTTTATTTATATGTTTTAAGTTGTTTGTGTGTATTTTTGTAGATATACATATGATCTGCTGTACATAATGTCATCAGTTCTCATGTAATTGGTGCTTAGTCTGTTGGAATCATATTTAGAGAAGAAGTTTAGGTCTTTATTAATTCTGATGAAGTCTGTGTGTTTTATATTGGACTAAAGTGCTTAACTAGTAAAGCTTTTTGGAGTTGTTACGGTCACTGTTGTGGTGTTTCTATTAAGCTACAGTGCAATAGAAGGACATTTTTTTGCCATTGGCATTTGGTGGTTGGCACCAGCCAGTTTGTGGTTTCTGTGGTTCTTGATTTTTTACATATATACTTCTGCTCATGATTTGTATTTTTGTGGTTTGAAAAACCTTGTCATCTCAGCTGACAGGAGAATCACTGGAAATTTGCATTGACATGGGAGGAATTGATTACATGGACTAAACGAACGTCTGAAAGATTTTCTGGTCAAGGAAGGCATAAGTCATGAAGTAAAATCAGTAACATCCTATAATTTTAAATATGTCAAACTCTTAAACAGGCAGTTGCATGATTTAAAGCTTATTTTAAAGGATTGGCTTGACCTGATAGCGTCATCATCATCATCAACCCCTTTTTTTCCCATTTTCTACATGGTGTCAGAGTGTCAACTGTTGCCATCACTCTTGATTCAATGCCACTGTCCCACCTTCTTTGACGGTCATGCCTGATTTTTGCAGATTTTCTGTTACATGGATCATCCAGATCTTTGCTGGACACCCCTGTTTCTTCTTGCCTAATTCCTGTCTGTCCCAAATCTTCTTCACCAGGTTGCCAACTGCTTTTATGCCAGATCTGAGCCACTGTAATCAGTTCTCTTTCACCTTCTCTGCAATTGGAGCTACTTTGGCTTCTGCTCTTATGTCCTCATTCCTTCAACTGTCCCACAGTGTGCATCATACCACCCTTCACAGACACTTCATCTCCATTACCTCTAGATTCCGTATCTGTTCTGCCTTTACTGCCCAGGTTTCTTTACCATATAGTAGCACTAGTGCTACTGTACCATATAGTAGCACTAGTGCTACTGTACCATATAGTAGCACTAGTTGCACCTGCTTAGTACAGCTTTCTTTTCAGCTTCTTTGGCATTCTTATGTCATAGACTACACCTGACACTCTTTGCCAGTTGGCTGCAGCCCCTCTGATTCTAGCTTTGACCTTGCCATTCAGACTTCCCTTCTCCTCAACCACCCTTCCCAGATACTTGAAGCTGTTAACCTCTCCCACTATTTTCCCTTCTTTCTCAGTCTTCCGCATCTTCTGATTTCCCCGTTTGCTGCCATTTGTATGTCTAATCTGTACTCAGTTTCATCACATGTGCCTTCAGTTTTTTGCATTCCATTCCCCTAATCTTTGCTGAAGTTCTTGCTCAGAGTCTGTCTGTAATGCCACAACATCTGCATACAACAACTTTGTTGATCTGCTCCTTCTGATCTGTTTATTAATGTAGTTTATCACCAGTATGAACAGCAGCTAGTTTAGAGATGAACCCTGGTGTACACCCACTCCCATTGGGAATCCCTCTGTGAGACGAACAGTGTTTGTACTTGAGTCATTAGGTTCCTGAACACAGCCTGCACTAATTATCCCAATGTTTCTGGGATTTTAAACCACCACAGGACTGCCCAAAGCAGCTTTCTTTGGTCCTTGTCATATGCTTTCTATTGATGCCCAGTTGGACTCTTTCCACATTTCTAGCTTCTTCTCAACTATCTGTTGCACTACAAACATGAGATTGGTTGATCTGCATCCTGATCTGATGTGAACTGCTCATCTCCCATCCTGCTTTCATCTCCCATCCTGCTTTCTACTGCTCTGCATATTCATTTATCAGTCACTCTCTCCAGAACTTTCATGCAGTGTGACAGGAGTTTGATACCTATGTACTGCACACAACTGTGGATGTCCTGTTTGTTCTTGTACACTGGAACTAGTATTTTTATTCTCCAGTCATCTGGGACATGTCTTTCTCTAAATACTGCTATGAGTACTCCAGGAGCAATTTCTCCCATATCTTACCCAACATCTTGATCATATCTGCTGTAACCTCATCTGAGCCTGTTGATTTCACTGACTTCATTTTCCTTAGTGTTGTTTTTACTCCTCCTCCTCCTCTTTTTTCCTTGTAGTCTGTGTCTGGGGCAGTACAGGGGTTTTCTTCATTTAGAACCTGCTGGAAGTACCCCTTCCATCCGCCTTTAATGTCCTGTGGATTGGTGAGCAGGTTTTTGTTGGCATCACTTATGAAGGGTGTCTGACTATCTTCTTTATCTTTCTGTCTTTGCCTTGTGACCTGATAAAGTTTATTTGTGTCACCTACCAATTCACTTTCCCAAAGATGGTAGAGCGTCTATGATCTGATCTGGTGCTTATTAATATGGGGACCACTGTAGCACCCGCATTGTGAGATCTTCCTGGTGGGCTCTGACCATAAATTAGTCTCATTCAAAGTTACTATCACACCCGACTCCCCTCCCAGCACCAACTAAACTAAAAAACTTGTCCAAAGTAGATTATAACCTCTTACAAGATGGTATAAATAGCTTCACTGCACTTCCTCCCTCAGATGGAACTGGCAACTATGCTGAATACTCAATAAATGCTTTATACAAACACCTGAACAACTGCATTGACTTGGCTGTAGCTGATAGGACCAAAACAAGCTCCTCAAGGAAGAGCAAACCTGTCTGGTGGACAGGCTTTACAATAAAAGGAAGAAATTGCCTTCTAAGAGTAAGAGGGAGTGAGTCCTAAACTGGAAAAACTCCCTCCTCAGCTTAAACAAGCAAATAAGATTTCTTGTGAAGTCCTCCAAAGCTAACTACAAATCCAAATTAGCTTCCTCAACTAGGGACAACTATAAGGCATTCATTAGTTGCATCTGTAATGCCCCACCACTGGACCAGTAATCAAGGAACCTCGATCCTTACCACTGGCAACAGTGGGGGACATACACTGGGAGGATGACAGGTACACACACACAGTTTCCAGATGCAGCTCTCTGCATCAAGTGCAATTTCCCTTAAGAGCACACAGAGACCACAGTCAGTCCAGGACTGGTTTCTCCCTCTTTCTCCAGACTTTCTCATAAACAGATGTTTAAAAAACAGAGAGTGATGAAAATGGAAAAATATAACCACATTATCAAAGAGGCATTGTAAAATCTCTAGACTCTGATGAACTGTATTGCAAATTCTACCACACAAGGTTATTTATTTTTGCTTTAGAAAAAGGGAAATATAAGACGTGTCCTTTTTCTTTAAAGTATTGCTGCCAGTAATATGTTGGTGATGTAATTTGG
The DNA here is from genome assembly GCF_019279795.1 of Protopterus annectens. Taxonomy (NCBI): domain Eukaryota; kingdom Metazoa; phylum Chordata; order Ceratodontiformes; family Protopteridae; genus Protopterus; species Protopterus annectens. The sequence continues at coordinate 386,175,490 of NC_056737.1, read as the reverse complement.
TTTTCTGTGTACTAAACAGCTTCAAAAATCACATGGGATATGGAAATTCAGAAGAGTATGTGTGAGGGGATAAATCAAGCCTGAAAATGGGGACATACCTCCAAAAATAGGGGCATCCTGTTCAGGGACATATCAGGCCTGAAAATAGAAAAGTTCCTCTCAAATATGTTCACATTGAGAGATCTGCTCCAAGTCCACTGTCTTACACCTGTCTTTATACATGTTTTCGATACTCTTTCATACATCACCTCCACTATTCCTGTCAGCAATTATTTTAAATATATACCCAAATATTTGGCTTCATCCATATTCTGTAGTCAGGTGTATCTTTCCCATAACACTTATGAATGGAAGTAACTAATAGCAATTAGCTATGTCTTGAAATTTCTCATATTCTTGCCAACAGTTCAAATAATGCAACCAGATCCCTCTCCAGATCACTCAAATAGGCTGATATGTCATCCAGCTAAAGGGTCAACTTCATTTGATGCCCCTAAGAAAAAAAAACATTAATATCAGATCTCTGTAATGCAATTTTAAATAGTTCTAAATACAGAGCAAAAAGAAAAGGATGGAGTGGGCAACTTTGGCAGATCATACTCCCCAGAATGCATTCCTATGACAACTAAGTAATAAATTTGACTGCACCAAACCCCTCTCCCTCCCTCCCTCCCTCCCTCTCTCGCTCTCTCTCTCTATATATATATAAATAAGTATATTCCTCTAGAGGTTTATAAGCTTTCAGGAAAATTTTCCAGCACCAAGAACAAATAGTCCCATTCTGCCCTGTCAAAGACCTTCTCTGCATCTAGACTGACCACCCTCACTGGCTTCTTCCTTTTCAACCTCCTATATAACAAACAGGGTATTCAGTGCATTATTGAATATCTGTTCCCCCAGAATAAATACTGTCTGGTCAGGATGTATCAGATTCAACATCAAGGGGACCAGTCATATCAAAATGGCCATAAAAATCTTACAGTCTTGATTGATTGCCACTATGGACAATGAATCAAGATTGCAAGATTCATTGGCAATATGGCACTATAAGAACCTGGCAGAATAGAATCCTTCCCTTCCTTTGGAATCAGGGAAATGACCATTCACTTCCAGGAGAGAAGGATCTACCTTTATCAATAATGCAATTCAATGTCTAATAACTTCTTATATAGTTGTTCCCCCTCCTTATTTAACACCAGAGTAAGTCCAGCTATACCCGGTATATTTGCCTTGAGTAATTTACCCATAACTTGATCCAGTTCTGCTTTTGTTTTGGTAGTTATCAATCCTTGTACCATTTCCAAATTTGATTCTGGAATCCCCCTAAAGAACCTCCCCAGCCTGTCCCTAGTCTCTTTATTTCCTTAATCTCAGTACTGTGTAGCTTAGTATAATGCCATAAAAATGCTTGAATTATTTCAACCAGATCTCTGGTTATTTTATGAGTGTCTGGGTCTTTTATTTTACTTATGGCTCGTTCTACTACCTAGTTCCTTGATTTTATGGACAAAACCTCTGAAATGGCCCTTTCTGAAATCAGTTTCCTGGTGTACCATTTTCTGAATTTCCTAAATTTTCCTCCAAACCTTGTATTCCTCCCTTCTAATCTTTTCAAGCTGGACATTCCACTGTGTGATACCTTAAAACCTCTTGCATTACAGGTAACATGGGATATATGGTAGACGGCAGTCACGATGGGGCATTTATACACACCTTTTCTACTACCTCTGCACAAGTAGATGACATTGTGAGGAGACACTGGGGTATTTTAAGGGTAAATGAAGAGACAAAGAACTATCTCCCGGAGAAACCCACCTTCGTAAGAAGAAGGGATACCAACCTAAAATATTTGAAATGAAAGAGACTAAGAACATGTTAAACAATAATGGAAAATGTGGGACTTACAAATGTGGGGCATGTAACCAGTGTAGTTATATGACAGATAAAAATGAGGTTTTTATACCATCCAGGAAATACTGTGTGAGAGCTACAGATTTTTACAACTGTAATACTAAAGAAGTGGTTTATTTAGTGATCTGCGAGACTTGTTGTAGTTTTTATATTGGGAAAACAGAGAGGAATTTGAGAAGGAGAGTGTACGAACACATGTATGAGGTAACCAAGGCTAAAGAATCTAATGCATTATACAAGCATTTTAGGGTATGCAAGGATACAAAACCTAAATTCTTTGCATTAGAACAGGTTGTTATTGATCCCCGGGGAGGTTGCTGGGAAGCCAGGCTAGAATATAGGGAGCTTTATTGGCAACTTAAGTTAGATTCAGGAAGGAGCCCAGGTTTAAATGATTAAATTAGCATTAACAGTGTATTAAAACTAAGAGCAGCAAAATTATGAGTGTATGACAATAATATGAACCATACCACATTAACCCATATGTGTCTTTTTAAGCAGATGGAGGCTTGAACATTTTTAACACTTATATTATTTAAAAATATTTTTTGTGGATACAGTAATATTTTTTACACTGTAACATGATTGTGTTTAGTCCTTTTAATGTGAGGGTCTTTAATTTGTGTTTGAATCTCATACCCTAAGTGAAGGATATATTGCATAGTTGCATACACCTATTTTTAGATTTGGCTGCACAGGGACCTTTAAATTGTTAATTGTTTTAGTTAATTGGTATTACTTGTCATGATTTTATTATTGATGTTAGTATTTATAGCAGTGATTCAGGCAGTTGAATTGTTCTGATGAAGCCTGGGGGTGTTCCAGGTGAAAGCGCTTAACCGTTGTGATATTGGTGACACTGTGTTACCCTTGTGCCTACATTGCCATTGCTGTGCTGGTTTTTGCATTAAACGTTTTACTGGTTCTGCTGTCCTGCCTGGCCTTGTAATTCCCATGTGACTTAGAGAGAGAAGACCTATGACAGTCAGGCATGAGTGTCAAAGAAGGTACAAGAGTAGCATTGAATAGTGAGAGATAGTGACAGTTGATACAAAACCCTGACTCCATGCAGAAAATGGGGAAAAGGGGGTTGATGGTGATGATTAGAAAATAATTTAAATGTCAAACTGCCCCCACACTCCTGCATCCACATTTGTCAGGCCCATCACATTCATCAGCCTATTAAAATACGTGCTCATCATTGAAATTCTTATAACTCTAGGACCAGTATGAACAGTAGTCACTGAAGTGACTAAGTTTAAGTCCCCTGAGCATATTAGCATTTCCTTCATTCTCCCTCCTCCCCTCTGTCAATGCAAGTAGCATCTCTCATGGTTCCTTCCAGTTGCATTATAGTGTGTACTTTTGAACCCTCTTATAGTCCTTCAACATTGCATGCCTTCCAGTGGTATCACCCAACTGTGTTTTGACTACCAGACCTATTTTTTAGGCCAATGTCACAATTCCTTTATGTTTTGTCTCTCTGCATGCTGCAGAACATAAGCTACAAGGGATCGCTATCAGCTGATCAAGTTTTTGAAATCTCAAAGCTTTTGAATGGAGATTGCAGTATGGTGCAGATCAAGAAATTTACCCTTTTCCTCACTGTAGTGCAATCTTGGAGTTGGTATATATAATTTACGGGAGGTGGGGGGGGGGGGGGACGCAGGTGGGCTTGCCCTCCTGCAAAAACGTAAAAAGGGTAGATTTTTGTGATTTTTTTTTTGTGTTTTTTTTTCAAGTTTTCAGAAACTCAATCATATGGTCTCGACCGTATGAATTTTGAGTTTCTGAAAATTCGATCATCTGACATAGACCAGCTAAAAGATATAATGTTTGATTTCCACAGTCCTGAGAAGATTTTTCTGCAATAAATAATATGGAGAGCTAATATTATGAATATATGTTAGTTCCCTTTGTCTTTTAACCAAGTAACCCATTTATAATCTACCTTAATACCATCATTTATCTTCTGATTCTACCTATTCTTGTATATTCACCATTTAAGGAGCCAATAGGAGCTAACCCCCCCATGAACTCCTTGTCAGAATCCTTCACCCAAACACTGCACATCTTCAGGCTGGAATGCTATGAACTACAGACTGGACCCACAACATACTTTTGTATAAACAAACACAATAACTTATTAAAAGTCAAACTAATTACCAAATATCCTTTAATACCCCCCACCATGAAAACAGCATCCATGATCTAGTAAACAAAAAACTAAAGACTTCCACAACATGACAAATGGGACCATTGTGTCCCTGGACACTAAAGACACTTAGAAATAACTGAAGGGGTAGTGTATATGGTTCTCCAGTATTAGTGCTGAATGCTCATGCAGCGAAGTTCCCTGCCCCCTCTTCTCCTTTAGTATCAAGACACTGCTCATTAGAAACAATATAGTTATAATTTGTAAATAAATAAAATAGTCTTTCAGTCTCATTCTGTATAATATGTCACCTACAGTCCTTCCTGTCTCTTCCTTTTAACTTTGGCGTGTATTACTAAAAATAAGTCAGACTTTTTCTACCTCTTAATACCCTTTAGATTTTTAGAACATATTCTGCCAACAGACAATAACCAAAGGACAATCAGACTTTACCCCCTCATCTTTATGAGTGTTCCAAGTCTGAGGTTTGGAATAGCAGAAAGCGTTTCTGCTTGCTCACCTGCTTTGGTCTGCTTCTGAACAGCCTTCATAATCACAGACTTGTTTCATATTTTGTTGCTCTCGCGATTAGCTTCACATCACATCCAAAGCATTTTGAGACTCCATAAAGGTATGAGTCCCTGTAGGAAAAAGATCTTAGAGTAAGCTGGATACAGAAGGTTAATTGAAGTTTAGTGTTCTACACTTATGCATAACAGGTATAAATCTGTCCCTCTTCCTTTTATTTTACCACAGAATTCATGTTCTACATACATTCACTGACCATTATAAGTCAGTATCTTGCCCAGCTGCCATAGAGCTACGGGAATTTTTCTTAAGGCAATAGCTGGCAAAATGAACTCTCAACTGTCTTAGTTACTTTCTACTGGCCAAAGATCCAGGAACAAAAAAAGTGATGAGTCTTCTACACATGCAAATTCTTTTCTTCCAGCCCACGCCAAGTGCTCAACAAATTAACCACATACTGCAGGGGGCATTTTTTTTCCTTCTCTGGAATATCCACTAAGTGAGTGTTTTTCCTTAGAGTTCAATCTTCAAAATCATTAAAGTGAGCTTCTAACATATGTATTTTCACTGACACTTAAAACCGGGCTTGTTTAGTTTCACTTCGCAGGTCTGTTATAACACTTGACTTTGTGCTCACCGCAGTCTGGTCTCCACATCAGAAACATGCTTGTTCAGAGTGGAATCAGTTCTGTCCAGTTTTGCCAACACATGCACAAGTACTGGCTGCTCTCCTTCCACTGATTTATGTTCTTCATCCACCAGCAGCTTATATCCTTCCTTAATATCAGGACTGTGTCTGAAGCCATCTAAATCCACTAAAACCCTGCTGAGCTGATTAACGATATTTTTTATTTTATTTTATTTGTTTATTTTGACATTCGTTAACTGGGTATGTCCAAATGAGCGATAGCAGATTTTCATCAGAGGCCTGGGGGAAAAAGCCCCATACAGAAACTATTACAAATAAAGTCACAAAAACAGTTGCAAACAAAGAGTAACAGCAATTACAGAAGATATTTAAATACATCGAATACATCTTAGATATCTGACTGAATACAAAACAAAAGTCATTAGATCTATGTGGTTTGATATAGTGTGGATCTAGGAAGGTGGGGAAGAAGCAGCAAAAGATAGAAGAAGGGGAGGTACAAGACAGATATAGAAGGTAGAAAAACAAGGTGTTGAGAAGAGGGAATAAGTAGCCAGGGGAAAAGAGAGGAAGAAAAGGAATTAAGAATTAAGATGAGTAAAGTAGAAGAGGAAGTAAGTAGACAGAAACACTTTTAGTGGATGTAAGATGTTAAGCTGGGCTTTTGGCATGAACAGATCCAGGAGTTTTGTAGGTTTTCCTTCAATAGTTTTTTGAACCTATGGGTATGGGACAAATTTCTAATGTGCAGTGGTAGTCTGTTCCAGGCTAGTGCAACTGAGTAAGCTAAGTCAGTTGATAGTTGATTTTGCCAACTATATGTGTTTTCTTATTGATGTTTTAGGCTTATGGATAGATAAGAGAGACTGATCAGAGCTCCAAAGAGAGTGAGAGAGGGAGTAAAGGGATATAAGGGAAGAGGTGATGGGGCAGGAAGAGGGATTGTTAAAGATGGAGTGAATTAGGGTCAGTTGGGGGAGTATTAGTAGATACAGGAGTTCTAGCTAGTGAAGAGTTAGTAGAGAAAGGCAGTGGTGAGAGCTGTATGGTTGGTTAGCAGCAAACCTGGCAACTTTGTTGTATGTGAGTTCAAGCTTGACCTTAAGAGAGGATTGCAAATTGGTCAAGACTGGGGAGGCATAGAGGAGGTTGGGAAGTAAATAGGCATAGGAAAGGAAAGTCTTGAGTCATTTGTGAGGTATTTTACATTTCTGTAAAGCAGTCCAAGTTTTTGATGTGTCTCATTTATACAGTTTAAAATATGGAAATCAAATTTAAATTAGTCATCTATGATTACACCCAGTAGCTTAGTGTGTGTTTCAGTGTTTATGACAATGTTAAGTGATGTGATAGTAAATGATGGTTTAAGATGGAAAAGAGACTTGGGTAGAAGTAGGAGTAATTTAGTTTTTCTAGGGTTGAGCATAAGTTGATTGTTAGTAAGCCAGATCAGAGGCACAGGGAACTAATCTAAGGGGGCGGCGAAACACATTCTGACTAGGCTTATAAATGCCTTTGGGCAGATAGCCTAGTACCTACCTACGAACCTATGAACCGATGAACCTAGATTTCAACAGAGTGAAAGGAATTTTGGGTAAGTAAATGGAGGTCAGAGATATTGTCAGAGGTAGAGATGATAGTGGAGTTATCAGCATATTGTATGAGGGCGGAATGGGAGCAGGAGGTTATGAAGATTGTTGGTGAAAATGTTGAATAACTGGTCCAAGGATGGATCCTGGGGTACATCAGTGTAGATGGCAAGAAGGGAGGAGAAGGAAGAGAGCCATTTGACAGATTGCTGTCTGTTGGAGAGGTACATAGAAAACCATGTCAGGGTAAGTTTAGCAGTATTAAGGTAGCCAGTTTGGTAAGGAGTAGGGAGTGGGAGACAGTTTCAAAGGCATTTTAGAGGTCTAGGAATAGACAGGAGATGAGTTTGTTGTTGTCTCTGGCTTGTATGATTGTTTGGGTGAAGGTAATTAGAGCAGTGGTAGTGCTGTGGTTGGGGCGGAAGCCATGTTATGTGGGTATGAGTAGATTTTCCTGCAGGAGGTAGTCCAGTAGTTGAATATTGATACATTTTTCTAGTAACTTAGAAAGGGGGGCTAGAATAGCTATAGGATGGAAGTTAGGTAAGTCAGTGGATTGCTCACCTTTGTAGATGGGAATAGTATAAAATGTTTCCAGATAGATGGGGCATAAGATTATTGGATAGATTGGTCATTTAGGATGGAGACAGGGGAAGCTAAAGAGCTTGCAGCAATTTTTATGAGGGGGGTGGGTGGGTTGTCAACTGAGGGAGGACAAGATTTTAGTTTGCTGAGAGGAGATTTTATGTAGGTAGTGGGGAAGGGTTTGAGTGAGAAGGTAGTAGTTTGAGTTGATGGAAGCTGGAATGGTGGAGATTAGTGGTATTGCTATTTTGGGTTAATTTAATGATGGAGTTAATGAAGTGAGAGTTAAGAATGGAGGCAGTTTCTGGGGGGGGGGTTGTTAGGACAGCAGTTAGGGGAACTAGGCTTCCAGAGTGGAAATTTTTATTTACACTGTTCCAGATTTTTGGGGGATTTTTGAGGTGGCTTGATAGGGGGTTTTGATAGAGTTTTTTTCTGGTCACTGATCACCTGCTTTTCAGTGAGGTTACAGAGATGTTAGTAGTTTATAATGTGAGTCTGAGTTTTGAATTTTAGCCACTATTGCCAAGCCCATCTCTATTCAGCATTAGAGAGTGGGTGAACCTGGATAGCCATGGTGTAGAGTGGGATTTTATTCTAACTTTCCTAGGAGGAGCTAGGGAGTTCAGAGTTTCAAGGAACTAGGGAGTTCAGAGTTTCAAGGAATATAGTAATGAATTTGTGCATGGCTTCATCAAGGGGTAGGTGAAGCAGGAAAGACCAAATTAATGGAAGAGAGTATGTTGGTAATTACTTCAGGATTGAAGTTAGAGAGAGTATGATGGTCTTTGTATTTGTGTAACTTACAGTGTTGTAGAGTATATTTTTGTATGCAGATGGGAGAATGGTCACTTAAGGAATCAGGTAGTGATTTGGGGTTATGATAAAGGTTAGGATTAGAGGCAATGATCCAGTTTAGTATAGTACTAGAGTTGGAAGAATTACTTTGGCAAGTAGGGGATTTGATGTATTGAGTAAAGCCATGAAGATTTATGGTAGAGTTTAGGGAGTCAAGGGTGAGGGTTTGCCAGTCAATGTTGACATCACCTAGGATTATAGTTTTGTTAGGTATGGAGTGAGTTAACCAGGAGAGTAGTTGTTCAAGTAAGGAGATATTATTACCTGGTGGAATATAAACTGTTGCAACTGTAAGTGATTTATGGGTGTTAAGTTTGCAGTTGACTATTAGGAGTTCAGCTGGATGAAAGTTGGGAAGGGAGATGTTGATTGGGGAAAAGCTAAGTTGGTTTGTGTGTGGTACAGCTACTCCTCCACCTTTTTTTATAGTTCCTGCCAAGACAAAAAATGTTGTAACCAGGAAGAGTGATTTCATTGTCAGTGTTATAGGATTTAAGCCATGTTTCAGTTAGAGCTACTATGCCAGGGGAGTGTTGATCAATCCAGGAATGGAATTTAGTAACTTTATTGAGAATGCTGCATATGTTTAGGGAGTATAGTGTTAAGAGCTTAGAGGGAGAGTTGGGGGATGGGGAGAGAGTATCAGGAGAGTTACTATTAAGGGGGCCTTGGTTAGGGTGGATGTCTCCAGATAGCAATAGTGTTTTAGAGATGTGTGTTAAAGTAGGTTTTAGAGATGTTAAAGTAGGAATAATGGAGCATAGGGTTAGGTACTTGGGTTTGCTTTTTAGGGTATGAGATGGGTGAAGAATTTGCTTGATTTTCAGAATTAGTGGGTTAGTGTGGTTGAATATTCAAAGGAGTGTGGCGTCAGAAAGTAAGAAGGTGGGCCAATTAGGGTAGGAGTGATATTCCTGGGAGAAAGTGTTGTGTGAAAGGAGATGAAGTGTGAGAGTAAAAGAAGAGGGGCAGTGTAGGTGTAGATGTGTAGCATTCTGTGGATAGAGAAGAAATAAATGTGGAGGGGGTAAGAGAAGAGAGAATATGGAGAGAAGAGTAGGAATACAGCTAAGTGAAAGTAGGGGTCAAAAAGTGAAGAGAATAGACAGGATATAATATGGAGCTGAGGTGCTGCAGCTTAAGGAGAGTTAGAGTTTTGCTCAGCTAGGCATTGAGAAAAGGTGGTAAGGGAAAAGGGGTGTGTAGAGTTTATAAATGGATAAGGTGGAGTGAAGTGATGACACAGGTAGGAGGCAGTTTTACACAGGGTATGTACTAAGTTGAGAAAGGAGAAGATTAGATTGAAGGTTATGAATAAGAAGAGGCTGTGTTAGGTAGTGGGAAGAGACACTTAATAGGAGGTTAAGACAGGGTGGGGAGGCCAGGAGGGAGGTGATTGAACTGGCTAATGTGTAGGTTTAGTGTATGTGGGGGTGGGTAGGAACTGGGCTAGGGTAGGGGAACAGAGTGAGCCCGAGCATAGTGAGGGTGAATGGAGCAGGTAGGACTGAGATCGGAAAGCAGCTGACTTCAGAAACAGTCAGTAGGTGGGAGAAATTCCACAGGATAAAACCAAATCTCTGACTGCAGTAAATATCAGACAACCCAGGGAAAATTGTAGTTTCTTAATAAATGATTTAATACAAAGTCGGACTTCACATAATGATGGAAGTAGACTACAGTTAAACTAAGGAAATAAATTTGAGCAGACTGTATTAAAACAGTGTTGATTACATAGGGAATAATACTGGCAAATACTTAGAAATTCAGCCAATTCCACAACTTTAAGTAAAAAAAGAATACTGCATGCAGAAGTGAAAGTAATCACATGCTGTATATGCTGACTTAAAGGGACAGGAGTGTACCAATATATAGTAGAGCAAATGGGAGGGCACCCTGAGGATATTGTCCCTGCTAGTGTGCACACCACACAACTGTTCAAATCCAGCAAATATAGCTAAATAGAAGTTAGTTTAATTTGAAAGAAGATTCCAAGGAAGAGTGTACCTTGCAGTTTAAAGAATCCCTTACCAAGGTAGGAGCGTATTGTAGCAGAGGGATACAGTAGATGTCAGTATAAAGCACTGGTGATATTGGAAGGCTGTAGGACTGCCCTAATTCAAGAATAAATTGAAATACAGAAGTTGAGAGTAAGAGTTAATATAGGTGAACAAAGGTAATGATTCAACTATGACTTAATCACTAAAGAAAAGGCTACCAAAATGCACCACATTCAATAAGGTTTACATGGAATTCTGAGTAACAATTAAATATAAATAGACTAGTTCCACATATCTCTCAAAAATTGTTTAAAATTGCAACTTTAAAATAGTATAATAATAAGTAGCCATAAACCTGTTTCTAACATTTGTTGACTAATGTGGTACAGCTAAAAAGGCATACAAAATCAATTGCAGCAGAGAGATAATATTATACAAACAAGCTACCAAATAACTCTACTAGCATCAGAAAACAAGCATTTAAAAGTAAAATATTGCATCACTTCATTATTAGGAAGCACACATCCTAGTTTTAAATAAATATTTTAAAAATACAGCCAAACGAAAGAGAATTAAACAGAAAGAATATTTACATGGTGAGCACACTGCACAAGGGGCCTAAGGGGTTTACAGATAAAACAGTAATTTAAAAATGGCGCCAGCGCACAAGGTCCTATTAGTAGATTCCATCTGGAAAGGAAGTAGGGAGTGGATGGACAGATCACAAGTTTGAGACCTACCTAGGAAATGGGTAAAAATCACAGAGTTAACTATTAAGTTGAGTGAAGCTAGATCGAGACCAGAAAGCAGCTGACTTCAGAAACGATCAGCAGGAGGGAGAAATTCCACAAGATAAAACCGAATCTCTGATTGCAATAAATATCTGACAACCCAGGGAAAATTGTAGAAATTCTCTGCTTCTTAATAAATTATTTAGTACAAATTTGGACTTCACGCAATGAAAGAAGCAGACTACAGTTATTCTAAGGAACTAAATTTAAGCTGGCTAATTGTATTAAAACTGTGTTGCTTAAATAGGGAATAATACTGCCAAATACTTAACAGAAAGTCAGCCAGTTCCACAAGTAGAAAAAAAAAGACTACTGTGTACAGAAGTGAAAGTAATCACATGCTGTATATGCTGGCTTAAACGGACAGGAGTGTACCAATATATAAGTAGAGCAAATGGGAGGGAACCCTGGGGATATTGTCCCTGCTAGTGTATACACCACACAACAGTTCAAATCCAGCAAATATAGCTAAATAAAAGTTAGTTTAATTTGAAAGAAGATCTCAAGGAAGAGCATACTTTGCAGTGTAGAGAATCCTTTACCAAGGTAGGAGCATATTGTAGCAGAGGGATACAGTAGGTATCAGTATAAACCACTGGTGGTATTGGAAGGCTGTAGGACTGCCATAATTCAAGAATAAATTTGCAGTGTAGAGAATCCCTTGCCAAGGTAGGAGCATATTTATTTATTTATTTATATGTATTGCATTTGTTGACTGGGAAAGTCCACTGGGCCTAGAATGAGCCCATTTTCAGTGGAGGCCTGGGGACAAAATCTCCACAATAATTACATACAAAGACCTATAAAAGCATAACATATAACAAAGAATAATAATTAATACATTTATCTTGAATGAAAATAATGTAAAAAAATAGAAATAATAAAAGGTATATATTCATAACAATATTAAATAAGAATAAAAAGAGCCAATATTATTATTATTATTATTATTATTGATCCACAATATTAAATAAATCTGCAAGGTTCATAGCAGAAGGAATAAGTACAGAGTAAGGAGGAGATAGAAGGGAAGGAGAGAAAAGTGAGGCTAAAGAAAAAGCAAGGCTAAAGAGACAGGAAGGCAGTGAATAGGCAGAGAGAGGGGAGGAAGTGGTAGTACTAGAAATGTAATGAGGTGAAATCACCAGGGAGAGAAGTCAGGATGTGGAGTTGTGAGTAGGGGTACAGGAGCATAACCAGTGAGAGGAAAGATGTAGTTTTAGGGATTTGTTAAAGGAGGTAGGATTGCTGATATTTCTGAGAGAAGGGGTAGCAGAGGGATACAGTAGATGCCAGTGTAAAGCACTGGTGGTATTGGAAGGCTGTAGGACTGCATTACCATGAGTCAGTATTCACATTCCATGAAAATAACTGCACAGACTTCTCATGCATATCTCCTTTCTTAAACTGAATCTAACAGATCTGGACCTTGGCAATTATCATAGAAAGTGAAGGCTACTGAGTCTTATGACCATTATGCCTTGCCAGTCCTTACACTAAACTGTAATGCCCTTCTTTAGGAGGGCTGTGCAAGCCATGGCCATGGTTAATTTATGAATATCAATCCAATTATCCATATCCTCTTGGAAGGAAGATAGTGCATCACACTGCTTTATCTGCAGGGGGATGTCAATTCCAGTGGTAAGGGAGACATGGAGTAATGATTCTTTGTCATTTTATTGATCTGCTAAAGCAAGTTTAGATCTCTTACTCTAGTACTAGTGGGACTGTTTGAGTTATGAAGTTACAAGAGATCCTGAATTCATGGATTGCTGATTGCTTGGAAGGCAAGGCATAGATCACCTCTGTGGAGCCTATAAGACAAAAACAAGAGGGACAGTGCTTCTAGTATTTTTACAATTTACCATTTGCTCTTGCATGTAGAAGAGGGAACATTAGCTCTTTGGTGTTCCATGACCACCATAATCAAAAGTCAAATAATTAAGATTTTTAAGGTCATCATACTTGAAGCAAGTATGACAGGTTAGCAATCTTTCAAGGGAAATAGGAGCTCTTCATCTGAGCTTTCTCATACCATTCCTTTTCATTTGATAGAAAAAGGAGACCAATAAATAGTCTGTCCAGTCTGTTATTAGAAAATGCTTAACAACTTATCTTCCTTCTAGCTTTCTTCTTTTCAGTTTTGAACCATCTCTTTATTTATTTATTTTAGGATGTCTTAGTGAATTCTTTCTTTGCCACTCATTCTGAAAGTGCATTTCATGAATCAGCAACCCTTGCTGTAAAGAAACATTCCACTGGTCTAGGGAGCAGTTTGTCTATATAACAATGTCTATTTAGTATGATGACCCCACATTTCCTTGATATAATCTTGTAAACCCATGCCATATTTCCTTGGAACCTTCTTTTTTTCAAGACAGAACAGCCCCATTTGCTTTATACAGAATTCATATCCATTGTCTCCAGCCCATTCTATTGCAGTCATTCCTTTGAAATCATTCCAGTAGTAGGACATCTCTTTCTTTAAGTGGCTCCCTTAGCTGTTGACAGTAACCATCATCACCTGATAAACACAGTACTCCAGATGTGGTGTCTCCATTGCCTGATATTCACAGAACTCCAGATGTGGTGTCACCATTTTCTACTATACGGGTCTATATTACTACATTGAAAGACCTTTACTTTGAATACCTGTACACAAAACCATCGAATTTAATTTCTGACAATTGTGGAATTTTTCCCAGGCAATCAAACAATTGCCCCATACCACAACAGAACACACACTGTGCTAAATCAGACCCACCCAAGTGGGGTGCTTCGATCCCCACACTCCCCAGTACTATATATACCAACTCCAAGATAGCACTACAGTGGGGAAAAGGGAAACCTTGTGGATTTGCCAACTACTTCCTAACCATGGGAAAAATTCTCAGTGGTTTTGTACACTGCACTTCAGATGTGGCTTCACAATTGCCTGATATATTGGATCACTATTTTGTTGCTTCATGAATCAAAACCTCTAAGAACATGTCCCAGCATTTTGATTTGCTACTTTTGCTGCATTCTCACTTTGCTGCTGAAGTCCAATTTTACTTGTGATGACCACTCCCAGCATGCAGATGAATGCAACAGGATATGTCAGCCAAGGTGTACATAAATAATTTCCATTCAGGGAGGGAACTCTTTCATTCATTCTTATGTATATATCTGCCTGTGAAGTATTCCCATTCTCAATGCAGGTGAGTGGAAGCCATTGAATAAAGGGATGTGGGAAACAATGACCTTCCTATAAATTTAAGAAAGTTAATGTTTCAAGGAGTTATTCAAAATTTAATTTAGCCTTGCAATATGCAGCTGTTCACATAGCCTGATTGTGTGAGAGTTGCCTAGTCTGACAGATCGAAAGACTGACAGGAGTTAGGTGTCCTATTCTGATGGGGAACATTCTGAATATATTTGAAATGGTGTTCCTTAAAGCTGTAAAGTTCTGCTCAAAGTAAGAGGTCCAGTTCATTCCAGGTGGTGTTGCAAATACAGTTGTCATTCAGTTAAGATGACTCTCAAATCCCCCATCTTGTCAAAAATTCCCATAATACAACTGTTCTTGATCATGCTAATCACGTGTTGCATTAACTGATGTTTAAAGTCCACTGTGTCCCACACTTTCCCCTGTCATCCCAATTTGGGTCATTCTTATCCTGCCACATCACCTTTAGTTTTGTGTGCAGTCAGATGGGTTGAGGGGTTATCCTGGGTCTTAGGCTCTAAGTATCCTCCACCACCCTGCAGCCATACTATAGACTTTAAGTCTGGGACACCTGTCATGATGAAATAGGCGGTCCTTTTTCTCATGTTTAATCTGTAAAAACACAAATCCACTATAAAACACAACACAACCTTCTGAAGTTTCTGAAGCATATTTGAGAAATTACTTTGGAATAAATACCTACTTAAAAGCAGAACTAGAGGGAGCTGAAAGATTTCTTGAATTTTTCAGATGAGACCATTATGATCTTTTGCTATCCTTTTCTACACTTTCTCTTTTTGTCAAGAGAGATTCTCTGCAATGTGCTGAAAATGAAAAGGCTTTTTAACTAAGTCTAATCTACCCAAATTGCTATGGCTTCAGAGTAAGCCATCAGTTTACATGGATGCGGTGGTCTTTCCCTGTTCATGTGATGGGCATTCCTCATCCTGGATCTATTGTTTACTATGCTTATGATGAACACATGGAGCACTGACTGCCCTCTGTTCCAGGCAGCTAGACTGATCATCTTCATTTTTTTTTCAAAGAAGAAAGATTTGATTTTGTCATTTACTGGATCACATTGGACCCTCCCAACTGTACTAGTAAACATGGCCTAGTATATTCATTTACATATGTGCTTAATGAGGGAGAGCTGGAATGCACTTGTACCTATGCCCAGGAATGAATCCATGGGTTATTGTAAAGGAGTCTATACTAAATAAGGTAGAGACAGTGGGGCTATATCACATTGTTGAATGCTCTAAATGTCGAACACCTCTTCGTTGAACCCTGTTTGTTGAATCTTCATCCGTTGAACGATCTTTTCAGCAAAACTTTTTTCCACAGTAAGAAACAAGTTGGCCAACTTACCGATTGGAAAACAAACAGCATTTTAAAAACCCACCCTGTTGGGGATCTGTGCCCCCACATCCCTTATAACTAAATATACCAACTCTGAGATCACACTACAGAGGGGAAAAGGGCAAATTCATGATAATGGCCCACTGGTTACTTACCGTGGGAAAAAGTTTGCTGAAATGATAGACAGATAAAGACTTCAGCAAATATGGTTCAATGAAGAGGTGTTCAACATTTAGAGCATTTGACAATGTGATATATGCCCAGAGACAGTGAAGGCCCACTAGTTTGGCATCAGTGGTCTAAGAGAGATTGGCTGAAATGCATTTGCTGAAATTATTTATTTGCTGAAATTGGCTGAAATTTAGATATGTCATTTTGGCTGCCTCCTTTGGGTAAGACAATAGTTCAGGTGTTTTTCCAAAGTTCAGCTGCAGTGCCATGTGAAAGTGACAGTCGTCTTTTGCCTTCAATCTTTCCTAGTATCAGTGTGTTCTCCAGTGAGTCCTACTTTGCATTATGTTGTCAGCGAACTTGAGTTTTAGTTTTACTTCCATACCTCCCAGAGAATAATCTGGGTTCCATTCAAGCATTGACTGATCTGATTTTCTTGACCTTGGAACTGTGAAGAGTTTTCATCAACACTAGTTCAAATGCATTGACTTTGTGTGTACTTCATTCCAACCCCCACAACCATATGCAGGAAAAACATAACTTTGACTGTATGGACATTTGTTGATGACCTTTCTACCAAAGAAGTAAGCATTTTTTTGCTATAATGGATGCAGTCACATCTGCAGAGATCAGTGAGCTCAGGAACATAAAAGGCTGTCACTGCTTCGACTTCTTCCCCCAATTATTTGCAAAGCAGTGATAGGGCTGGATGATATCAGCTCATAAGCAGGTCAGTATGGCTGCCAAACTAAAAAAAGTTACAAATGTTATATTTTTCTAGCTGAAAAGTTGGGAAAAAATATAAAAACTACTTTTTTGCTGTACTTCTCGGTTTAAAATTAACACATCTGTAAACATTAAATTATATAATTTTACTTTAAAACATGCCCCTCCTGCTCTGTAAAAATAGCTAATCCTTCCCTACTTCTGATGCTGTTGTTATTATAATAGAAGGTCAAGGCAGTCCTTATACTGGGGACAAATGCCAAGTTCATTGGCATGAACATGTATACTGCATCTTAACTCTATCCCTTCAGCTTTACTCAGTACATATAACAGGTCAGACGTTATATACAGTGGGTAGCTCATTTTCTTTTACTCAAGGCAGGGGTCAAGTCTGGTCAACTGAGTTGCACTCTCTTGACCAATTTTGTACCACTCCCACTGTGACTAAAATGTGAATTGCCACTCCCTGCCTTTGTTGTGTATTGACGTAATACACCCATCCATCCTGTTCATTATAGTTTAATAAATGAGAGACAGTAAGATTTGGAAGAGAGTGAAAAAGGTATGTCTTTGAGGGCTAGTCATTAGGGTTAGGGACAGATATGTGAAAAGACGGTTAAAAAAGCAGCATTAAATGATAACTAGCAGGTTAGGAAGAAAGTACAAGGAGAACATCTTGATGAGAAATGGTTTATAGATTGAACTAGAGAAAGACATATTGAGGATGGTCAAGGGTTGATTGGATGAAGGAGGTAAATGGTGGTTCTACCTTCTGTATTAGAATTGCCTTGCTTGAATACACTGGGATAGTAATCAGACTGTTGAGGATAGGAAGACAGTTGTGATTTAAAAATGTCCAGCTTATCAGGTTATCAACAATAATTATTACACTGGACTTGAACTTTTCAGATTGATGGAGAATATTACTGTTTAGTTCGCTAGTAAGGTTACCTGTACACAGGAGACTGGGGAGAAGCAACAGAAGGTTTTAGTTATGAACATGAAAAGCTGATAGTAGTTAAAATAAATGATATTCCTGTGGTGAATTATTGTGAAATGAGTACTGAAAAATGAGTGCAGCATTTGAAGCAGTGAACTTGGAAAATTAAGTTTGTGTAAAGTAGAAGAAATGATGGGATCAAAAAAAGAATATCTGAAGGAGGAGTATAGTAAGTATTATAGTACAACAGAGCTACAATGCATTGATCAGGTACATTACAGTTATTGCATACATTCAAAGAAAAAGTATTAAAATATTACACTATATGGTTAGGGTTGCAGTAAATATGTGAAGTGGGGACTGCTACATCTCTTTAAAACTAAGAGCTCGCGTTATGCATGCAAAACATGTAAACACACATACCTGGTCATGTTTAATTTTCATGCAAATGCAGTGCATAAAAAACACCTAAAGTATTTGTTTAATCTCCAAGTACCTATATCCCCTTCCTTTACTATCTAAACCCTGAGGTTGCAATGAAGTTGAACAAGGAGGAATCAGTAAAATACAACAGAAAACTGTCTTTCTTTTTCTTGGGAAGCTGTGATATTAAACTAGCAATAAAGTTGTACAGTTTGAGCAAAAACACATCACTAGTAAAACAACTTGAATAAATGTAAAGCAAGCATTCTAGTGTTGACCAAAGAAAGGACACCTAGTTAATTATTAATCTTCCTAGTGTTAATACATTATTTTTATTAGAAGGATAAATAAAAGTACTGATGAATAATAGAAAATGAAAGATTAGAGAATAAAGTAATAGTTCAGTGAGGTTTGGGTGAAATGTTTAAGGAATCCTCTAAAGAATGGGAACAGATGGGCATCAGATTAAAGATGTTTTTTATGTAAAAAGTTGCTATGAGGTTAAAAGCAATTATACATCACAATTTTATCTCATTTCCTATCCATCTTAACTGTTAATTTTTGAGCCTCATCTACCGCTATCTTTGCATATTTAAGTCTTCCATCAGCATTGCATTTGTGTTTTTTTCTTGATTTCCCCATTTATCTGCTTTATACAAATTTTCATAACATTTCCGAAATATCTCTAATACATCTACAGGATCTCTGGTTATTTTTCTTGTTTTATTCTCCCTAAGTTTGGCAACAACCCCCTTCTAGTTTCTGTTGCCAGTCTGTCTAAAGTATTTTGGAGATATCATAAAAAACAAACAGTTGCTTAACAGCAATCTTTCTAAACTCATGCATATTATCCAGCTACTCCCTTATTTTCTGTTTAACACTCTGCAATTGCGCATCCTCTTTTTCTATGAGATTCACCTTATTTTGTAATACTTTAACCTTTGTCAGCCCCTCTAAATAATTTTATTACTTCTTAACAAGATCTCTTTTTCTTTTATTTCTGCCTTATTTTTAAACTCCACTTTCATTTTATCCCACTCACTAGCTATACCCTCTGGAGTACCTTCTATCTTCCCTAATAATTCCCAGATAATTTCTACCACCCATTCCTAAAATTCCTCTCTTTGTAACAGGTAGGAAGGGAGGCTCCAGTGTCTTATCTTTACTTCATTACTCTGCATGTTTATCTTAGTAATTATCGGTGCATGGTCTGCAATGGTTATTGGATGTGTGCCAAAGTTGTCAATTAAATGAAAATGTTCTTGTAAAATATAATTTCTATCAAGTCTAATCCAATTACTGGGCCCTGGGGAATAACACATAAATTCTCTCAGTTTCTGCTACTGAATTCACATCTTTCATACCATATATTTTCATAAATTTCTTCAGAAATCTACCATCTTTTGTTATGTATCCTTTCTAGGTCCCTCAAATTCCAGTCCCCACCTACAAGTAATATTCCCTGCAGAAAACTGATTATTTCTCCCAAACCTTTTTAATCTCCAAAATAACAGTTTTAGGTGGAGTATAACCACGTGCCAGAGTAATCCTCATTCCTTGCCAATAGCCCCTTACTATGACACATCTGCCATTATTACAAAAACAAAAAAGCAGGCAATGTATCAGCTAAATCCACAAAGATGAACCACCTCTTAGAAGTATAAAATGATCGCAAGCTTTATTCCAAAAATAAAACTGTATTAAAATGCTAGCGCTTTCGTTTAAATGAATATTAAACTTCTTCAGACATCATTTTAATTTTTTTCCTCCATTTTAAATGCATTTCCTTATAGTGACATCATTTCCTCTTAACCAAGTAACATTTCATTAAAAGCAATATTCAGTTTTAAAAAAACACACAACAATGCTGCCCCATTCATGCATATAAAACCTTATCCAACTCTAAATTCATTCAGCGCTAACATTTTAATACAGTTTTATTTTTGGAATAAAGCTTGCGATCATTTTATACTTCTAAGTGGTGGTTCGTCTTTGTGGATTTAGCTGACACGTTGCCTGCTTTTTTGTTTTTGTAAGTTTATCAACGTAGTTTGTGGTTTTTATTCATCTTCCATTATTATCTTTGTTTTCTTCTTCTAACACTACTGAAGCTCCTCTGGAAATTAATATAGGTACTCCTCTTTTTCTTTGTCCCTCATATTCTGCAGAATATGCATTTCGAAATCCTTTATTACATTCACATGCTCAGTTCTTTCCAAATGTGTCTCCTGTAGTATTGCTGTTTGCACTCTGCATTCCTTAATATAATTAAGTGTTCTTTCCTTTTTATCTATACCTGTGAGAGCATTAAATGGTTATCTAGCAAATTCAAAGGGACAGCAACCACTGAAGACTGCATTTAGTAGTGAATAAAGTAGTCACAGGGACTGGAAAACATGCATAGTGGTTTGTGGTCTAAGCTGGATGGGTCCCTGTAGGGTCTTTACACAAACACCATCTTCTTGTAAAGCTGGAGGGTCTGTTCTTTTTTTTTTCAAGTCCATCAGTGTTGCTAAGATAAGGAAGTAGTTTCATCCCGATGGTCTCTTAAACTTACTTATGGTCTTTGCAAGGCTAGGGACACCTGTTTTATGCAACAGCCAGACTCACAAATAGATACTATAAATATGTTTGGCACTATGTATTCCAAAGTAATTTTAATTTCCATGGCTTGATTCCTGTAAAAACATATAACCACTTAGTAGATACTGTCTCCCTTAGGCATGGCCCTGGATAATGAGGCAGGTGTGAGACTAACGTAAAAGAGACACTGGAATAATTCTGTTCACAATCTTATTCACTTTTCATATCTGCTTCACAGTCAGGGTGTGTTTAAATAATTTAATATACTGGTGATAGTCCAGAACAGCCCAACACTGTGGAAATCTTGTATTTTGTGTTACAGACGTGGTTCAAGGTTCAAATCAATTCAGACAGCAGTGGAATTTCCCTGATCATTTTTGATGATGATTATAATCCGTGTATTTTTGTATAACACATTTTTATTTTATGTGAGGTATGCAGTTAAACTGTACTAGCCGAAGGTAGATGTAACTGGTATATGTGCACATGAGCAGTGTTCGAAACTGGCATTGCTCCAGTTAATATTGTTCCTTGCAACCTGTGATTAAAGGATTTTCCTAGCAGTTAGCTGACGTTACTAATATTTGAACATGTGGTATATGCTGCGATATGAAGTCAGAGGAGGGTTTCAGTAGGTGCTGTAAGAAGAAGGGCAATAAAAAGCTAAATCCAAACTTATAAAAACAAACTTACATGAAGTTTAGAATCACCTTAATCACATTACAATTTGAAAAGGCAATTTGCTGTATGGCCTGAAAAAAAATAGGCACTGTGAAAAAGTACAGGGATATAATACATAAGATTTATCTGAACTGATCTAATAACAGATTTTTTTGTTTCTGCAAACAGACATTATGAAATACAGTCCTGGTACTATGAAGTCACTTCTCAATCAAAGACCATAGCTGCTGATTATTTTTCTAATATAATGACAATAAAAGGAAATGTCAGTCTCGGATGACATAAAAAGCTAATAGCACATATCTACGGCTTTGGCTGACCTTGACACACTTACTGTAATTAAACTGGTAAGCTATGTATTTATTTTTAAGGGACATCTTGACCCAGGCTATTCAAAGTGAAATAATGCTTTCCCTTTTGAGAGAGCATACTTTTTGTTGACAGAACACAAACATGTATAAAGAAAGCGATTTGCAAAAATGCACTTGAATATCTAATTGAAAGAGATGTTCTCCCTGCCTTTTACTTGGTTTACGTAACATGATATTTAATTCAGTTATAAAAGAGCAATGCCTTTATTGATAATGTATAACCATTACAAAGACTAACTGGAAGAAGCAGAAGTAGTACAACTTCTATGGGAAGGAATGACTGAATTCAAAGACACACAAAATTTGATGCTAAGCTATAACTACCTGACTCGCCTGCTAAACTGTACTGAATAGCTTTCCAAAGTGATCTGTTCTAAAAAACGTAATGTTACAAATTCCATCTGCCCAACATATGACTAACAGGAAAGTATGAGAGCACAGAATTTCCTTTTTTTTGTCAGATAGACATATTAACTCGATTCATGTTTGATCTTTCCCTATTTAAAAAATAAGTAAATAAATAAACTCATTAATCTGGTTTTGCTATGCAAGCTATGTATTCTGTATTAGAACAGATGGTACCTGTCTGGAGCAAGTAAAATTATTTGGCTAAGACACTGATTTTTGGGTCTGTTTAGATATACAGACTCCAATCTGCCTGATGTCCAGTTCCATGATCACGTTATCCTATTGCTCCAGTTAATTATCAATATAAAACGAGCAGAAAGTTTTTTTAAGCATAATGGCTGCACTCATCTGCATTATCCATTTTGGTGGCTTTGCCTCCACCCTCTGATCTGTAAATATATTACCTTTGAAGGGGCACCAAATTGGATAAAAGATAAATCAACTTATTCCTTTTTCTCTGGCATGTTGCAACCTCAGTGGTAGTGTTCTTAGAGGGTAATGCCCCCCCAAATAGTGGGGTAGAAAAGGCTCAGTTCCCAGCACAAAGCATGTCTCTGGTATCACTGTTCAATGCCATCTACTATAGCAGCATACCTGACAGTGACATAATGGTCTGTAATAGGCTTGGGATGGGGAGTTGAGGGTTGAAAAATCAAAACAGACCATTATTTTAATGATTCTGCCTTTTAATACAGTAAAGCTGAGTACATACTCTTTCTTTTACTATTAAACTTATTAAAATTTAAAGAAAATAAATATTTCTGTATGTGGACATTTGTGTGTGCGTGTGTGTGTGTGTGTGTGTGTGTGTGCGCGCGTGTGCGCGTGTGTGTATGTGGATATAGATATATATAAATGATTACATCTTCAGTCTAGTTGACAACCAAATAGTTGAAAAAATTGAATCAACCTAAATAAGTCTTCAACTTCTCCACTAATTAAGATGACAACCCATAATGCACATACAGAAACACACATACACTTTCACATACCATGCAAAACTCAACCACACTAATATAACCCAACAAAAACCTATATACTCTGAGACTGCACTTATCTGGGAGTGAGTGTCAATCAGGGCACAGTTGCACCTACTACATCCTGCAGAACAGCCATATTTCACAATTTGTACACTCTGTACCTCTCACTTACACTCTGACAGTATAATTCTTCTGACTACACACACACGCACACACGCACACACACACACACACACACACACACACACACACACACACACACATGCGTGCACACATGCACACACACACACACACACACACACACACACACACACACACACACACACACACACATACACACACACATGCACACTCTCTCTCCTAACACCATTCCCTGGATCAAATGCAGTGCCCTGTTCAGTTTCCAAACCATACTTATTCAGCTATATCACATGCTTTCAATCACCAACTCCAATAAGCAATACCTGCACAATGCAAAATACTCACTGACACAGGTTGTTGCACACACACACACACACACACACACACACACACACACACACACACACACACACACACACACACACACACACACACTCGCACAAAATGACCCACCTGTGCTAATGGATAAATACTTAATGGGAGGAAAAGATCCTATAATAGTAACTTTACTCACTGGAAAAAAGTTACCCAGATACTCATTAATGTGTGCTGATGGCTGCTTCTAAATTCTGGTATGAATTCTGTAAATGTCCTTAGAGATCTGAAATCAGTTTAGGGTAACAACTGACAAAGGCCTCATACCTTTATGAAATGCTTTTCATTTCTGCATCTAAACTTAGTAAGTGTGCCTCTTTTTTAGTATTCAATAATACGTCCTGTTTTGTGTAATATTGTATGCATGTCTGCATGTAAAACACTCCATTTCATCCTGTGCTACCCTTTCTGGTGTTTTTGTTATACTGACGTTGTAATACCCATTAATATTTTGTAATTCACATGTAACAATAAAGTAGGATAATACCGTGGATGCTCATGTGGATCATTTCTAGTTGTGATTATTGTTGCTACAACCTGAGAGGAAGAGGAGTTGAGGTCACCTTCCCTCACATTTACAAGCCATTAAATGCTTTATACAGCAAAAGGTACTAAGGTATGTTTACATGTTTTTTTTATATTGTAAAACTGCTCTGGAGTAGGAGAGTGCTGCTGCAGCTAGCATTGTCTCACAGTACTTGTTTCTGTAGTTCTTTTTTAGTGTCTCGTGTTCCCCCTCTGTCTTTGCATGTTTTCATTGGGTGCTCAGACTCCTCCCACATGTCAAATACATATCCATCAGTGAATTTGTAGCTCTCATAATAATTGCTCATAATGTATATGTGTGTGTGTGTGTGTGCGTGTGTGCCCAGGTGTGTATGTGTGCGTGTGTGTGTGTGTGTGTGTGTGTGTGTGTGTGTGTGTGTGTGTGTGTGTGTGTGTGTGTGTGTGTGTGTGTGTGTGTGTGTGTGTGTGTGTGTGTGTGTGTGTGTGTGTGTGTGTGTGTGTGTGTGTGTGTGTGTGTGATTGTGTGTGTGTGTATTATACATGTGTGATTGTGCATTTGTGTGAATATGTTTGACCATGAGGGGATGTATGAGTGTAAAGACACATATGTCTAGGGTAAGATAATCTCCCCATAACCCTGAACTGGGTAAAACCAATTAAGGAGTAAATGAAAGACTAGCTTAAAACTGTTCTAGAATATTATTAGTCAGGATCTTACCCACATGGCTTTGCCAAATGTTATCTTAATCTGTTTATTTTTTATCTGGATTTTACTGATTTTTTTAAACATCTCATTACAAGGCTGTAACCCAAAGGAAGGAAGGAAAATGTATATAACTGTATTTTAATTGTAACCAAAGAAGAATTTTCATTCTGTTGCAGTGGTCTGAGTATATAGAAAAACAAGTATAATATTAGTAAGCAATTTTTCTTTCTGTGCATGTGGATGTAGGGTAGGGCACAGCTGACTATCTATTTTCTTTTTGTGCTATGCTGTAATTACATGTAATGCTAAACCATCTGAGTTATTAGAGGTATCTGAATATTCAGTCACCAGAATGAAGCCATTTTTCCATACAGCTTTACTTGTCTGTGTATTTGAGATGTTTTATTTGTAAATGTTGCAGTTTTTTATTTGAATTTTGGGGGGATTTAGATAAATTGTATGCTTAAATAACCTTTAACAACCAAAAGTAATGGCTTGAAATACCACAGAGTTGAGGATTAAACTACATTTCTTACAAAAGCCAGATCTAATGTGTTGTCATGTGTTTTGGATATTTTATGGTAAGTCTTTTAAGTGTTCTTTATACAGTATGTTTGCATCTGCAAACAGTACATTGCTTCACCAGCAGGTGGTGCCGTATATGTAAAATAGTTACGAACAGCAGGGTGCTCTAAGCACACCTGTACACCTGCAATTTTGCATTTGCAGGTGTAATTTAATACTTAGTGCTACTGATTGATGTTTATGATGAGCACTGACTAGCTGCCATTGTCAGATAAATCCACACGCAGGGCAAATAGAGTGATGGAGCCACTGATAACAACTATGACTTTTATGCTGTTAACAGTCTTTTGCAAACCCATCATCCATCCATCCATCCATCCATCCATCCATCCATCCATCCATCCATCTGACCATGTTATTATTGTGGTAAGGTAATGGTGGTAGTAAGCTAGGAAGGTATACTAGACTTTCTTATCTCCAACAACATTATCTCATCCTGTATGATACCTAGGCATTTCTAGGCAAGTTAAAAGATTACTGTAGCATATGGGGTATATAACTATAAATGCAAATGCCCAGCTGCAAGGAATTTGAATGTCATATAGTACGTAATCTTTCTAGAAGTTTGAAAAAACATATCATGGAGGTTAAAGCTCATTCCAAGTTTTTGTGTTGTATACTAATGCTTATAGCAAATACCCAGATGTTATATGGTGTTAAAATTGGAGAACTCTATTTGCAAAAATTAAGAAATTTTTGCAGACGATGAGGGTGTGGCCAAGATGGTGATGTGAGTGCAGCAAATTTTAGTTGCTCTGTACTACTAGAAAGTTTTTGACAATATTTTACTACTAAATTTGACCCAGTTAGTTCTAGAAATAAAGAATTATTTTATCTCAGGATCAAATTATATTAGTCAAAAGTTAATACACTTGACGGATAGGTTCATAGGTGTTTACTAGGCTGTAAAGATAGGTAAATGCTGCCAGCCTAGCCAGGTAGAATTTTGTAGATAATTCTGTCATTTGTAAATATTAATGTAAGCCACAGGCTTGTTCTCTTAAATGTGAAAAGACTGCATTGAATATTGAACTGAAAAAATGTAACATCAGTGCACTCTGCTGTAACAAAGCTGATGAGTTAATTCTTTGATGTCAACATTCGGAGCCGAGATGTCTGGAGGGAGGCATCCTTCCTATTGTTTTGAGGCCAGAGTTACTGGCTAGAATTTGCATGTATAATTTCTTTTATTGCCCTGGCTTCCTGACCAGCTGCAAGATCAATAGGGCTATTAACCTCTGAGTTCTGTTAACCTGGGAACCAGAAAGAAATTATGTAATCTGAAATGAATCAGTGGTACTGTGTTATCTACTTGAGAGAAAGAATGAAAGCATTTTAGCATTTATCTTGAGAACATCCAACATCACCAGCACTGCCTGTATCTATATGAAAGTAGGATTTTACACTGTAGTGTTTTTCTTAGAAATAGCTAGGAATTAGGAAGATTAGACTAAGTGTTTTTCTGTGATATAAGAGGTTTTCTACTGTATTATTTTAAACATTTCTCTGAGATCTCTGAACTTTTGACTGGCACTGTGTAGTAAGAAGAATTGTTTTGTGTTTTTATTATTTATTGTTAAATATTTTTAAACCTTTCAACCGTGGCTGTTTTGTGTAGAGATAATTTAAACTCTTAAGAGTATATTGCATGTATATAGTGATACTGTACCAAGTCACTCCAAATAAGTCTTGACTGTTTGGTTGCACTTACTATTTGGATAATAATATTACACAGTATAATTGGACACCCTTTCATAAGGGCCTTTGAGTAGCTGATAAATATTAGCTGGGTGGTGGAAGTGATTTCTACTGTATAGTCTGGGTAAAAGGGGCACAGCTGGAGAACCTGTGCCAGCCTTCCCAAGGAGTGTCTGCGTGATTGTATAAACTCATCTCAAAGTGTGTGTGTATGTTTGTGTGTGTGTGTGCGTGTGTGTGTGTGTGTGTGTGTGTGTGTGTGTGTGTGTGTGTGTGTGTGTGTGAGCTACTTGGGCAGGGATGCAAAGCATTGGTTGGACAGAGAGAGTGCTGGAAGTTTTAGCTTGCCCACTAGGCTGAGATCTGGACCCTATAGCTGTGCCAGTGGGGAGTCTTATTGGGGACCTGGAGAGAAAGGGAGAAACCAGCCCCAGACTGACTGCGATCTCTGTGTGCTCTTAAGGGGAAATTGTACTTTACTGTGTGTGTATTTATTATCCTTTCCTTATATGGACACCCGTCAGTGGTGTTAGTGGTGAGGATTGAGGCTCCTTTTTTTGCTGGGCCAGTGCACGGGTATCACATGTGTGTGTGTTTGTGTGTGTGTGTATGTGTGTGTGTGTGTGTGTGTGTGTGTGTGTGTGTGTGTGTGTGTGTGTGTGTGTGTGTGTGTGTGTGTGAGCTACTTGGGCAGGGATGCAAAGCACTGGTTGGACAGAGAGAGTGCTGGAGGTTTTAGCTTGCCCACTAGGCTGAGATCTGGACCCTATAGCTGTGCCAGTGGGGAGTCTTATTGGGGACCTGAAGAGAAAAGGAGAAACCAGACCCAGACTGACTGTGATCTCTGTGTTCTCTTAAGGGGAAATTGTAATTTACTGTGTGTGTATTTATTATCCTTTCCCTATATGGACGCCCATCAGTGGTGTTAGTGGTGAGGATTGAGGCTCCTTTTTTTGCTGGGCCAGTGCACGGGCATTACATAGGCAAATGACCAGAAGGGCCATTTTAAGCCTAGCCATGCATACCAAATCTCTGACAAGTTCTAACAACCTTGATAAGTGTAAGCATGGGTCTGGGAGATGAACCATTTACAGGTTACCTGTTTGCATTAGAGACATAGGTGCCAAACTAGGGATGAATTTCTGGTTTTCCATCCAATTGTCCAAGTTGCACTTGAATTGAGTTAGGGAGGAACTCTGCTTTACATGGATGGGAAGCCTGTTCCATAGACGGGGTAGTCTCTGGGATACATACCTATCTCTCCAGCAGGTCCTATTTATATCACAGGCAAGGTTTAAGTATTTAGAATGGGTAATTCTGGTACTGCTTATTTTGTGGATATGTAGAAGTTCCATCAGAGTGAGATCTGATAATGCCATGTATACCAGGCAAACATCTCCCTTCAAAAGCCTGTAGGAGACAGAATACAGGGATAGGGCCTTGAGGCAGTCAGCATAGGACATGTTACTTACACCCTGTATTCTTTTAGTGAGGAACCTCTCTGGACATTCCAGTTGTTGGATATGCCTGGTTAGGTACATACCAAAGGGGGCATTCTACTCAATGATAGGTCTGATGAATGCCGAATACAGTGGAACAATGACTTCATTGGACTTAGATGCCATACTTTGTTTATAAGTTGCGCAACATAGAATGATTTCCTCACCACTGTAGACATGTAATGATCAAAGGCTAGATTAATATCTATGTATGTCCCTAAGTCCTGGACTACTGGGTCAGCTCTAAGGGATGTGTTGTCAATATGATAATTACCAGGGATGGATGACTTCCCAAAGGATACTGTTATGCATTTCTTGGCATTTAGTTTTAGTCCATGGCACTGACACCCATTGTTTGTCTGTGTAAGTCCCTCCTGGAGAACATTTGTTTCTGTGTGGGATTCAATAACAGCTCCTAATTTGCAGTCATCTGCAAATTTAGTCAGCCAGAGATCACTGACATTGGTCTTGA
Source organism: Protopterus annectens (assembly GCF_019279795.1). Lineage (NCBI taxonomy): Eukaryota > Metazoa > Chordata > Ceratodontiformes > Protopteridae > Protopterus > Protopterus annectens. Next base: position 386,146,588 of record NC_056737.1, on the reverse strand, counting down.
CTTCAGAGAAGTAAATGCCAAGAAGGAGCAGTCCAAGGACTGATCCCTGAGAGACTCCACTAATGACTGGTCTCTTAGTCCTGTCTGTGAGCCAGTTGGCTATCTACCGGGTGACATATGAGTTTGTACCTAACTTCTTGGGTTTGTCAGCAATGCCTGAGTGGGGTATTGTGTCAAATGCCTTGGTCAGATCAAGGTAGGCAGTTTGAACAATTTTGCCCTCATCCATTGCTTTGTTGACCTTCTCAAAGAAGTCCATCAGGCTGAGTCGGCGTGATCTGCCCTTGACAAAACAAAACAAAACTGAGTTTGGTCCTGTGTCTGGAGGTTCACTATATCTCTATTGATCATCTCCATGGTAATTCTTTCCATGGATTTACATATAAGACTAGTGAGACTTATGGGCCTGTAGTTTCCAGGGTCTGTAGATGACCCACCTTTGTGCAGAGGGATGACTGTTGACTTTCTCCATTCATGAGGCTAGAAGCCTGTTTGGATGCTACAGTTAAATAGTAATTCCAGAGGCCCTGATAGGTCATGTTTCATGCCATATAGAAGGCATCCTGGGATGTCACTTTCCAAAACTACTGGGCAAGAGACTATCTCTACAAAGAAGGACTTCCCGATGATATTGACATCCATAACAAAAATTATCCTTAAACCTAGACAATATAGATACAAAGATATATTATATACACAAGAATGGCAACAAACAGTTTGAACGTCTACAAACTATGATCCGATAACCAAATGCTCATATAGGCAGTATAGAATTAAATGATATTATGGGAGAATTGGGTGAATAAGAAAATCACACTGAAGTTTAGCTAAAACAGATTAAATGGCTGCTGGGTAAGGTGGATGACCCAGACAACCAGGAGAGAATAAATAATGTCAGAATAATGGAAGGAGAAATGTGATTAATTTCCTCATCAGTTGGATTTCAAAGGTTGTAACACTTCAGGGGGAGGGGGGGTTGCCGTTTGCTCTAGAGAGAGATCATAGATCTTTCACAAAACCTTCAGCTAAGGACAGAATCTCTCTCATGTGTGTAATTTTCAAATTCATCTCACATTTGGATATAGAACTTGTTATTGCTTGGGCAATTCTCCCTTTGAAATTTGGTATCTAGTTCATTTGACTGAAGAACCAGATTGTTGAATCCAATACGGTCGAGACCATATAGTTGACTTTTTAGTTCATCGATCCTCTAAAAGAAGCCAAACAACACAATGTTTTTTGCAGGGTTCAAGTCTACACCCCTCTCAACCCCTGATAATTATATATATATGAACTCTAAGATCTCACTACAGTGAGGGAAAGGGCAAATTCCTCTATCCTAACTCTACCACAATCTCAGTCAGAATGGTTTGATGAACTAAATTGTTGACCGTATTGTCTCAACCATAGGGGGTTTGACAATCTGGTTTGTTGATCAAATCAAGGGAACCCACAAATTGGTAATTCTGTCATCAGTTTTGATAATGTCTGTTCAGAGAAAGTAACGAAAAAAGGAAGGCATGCTCACAACTGGTAAAGTCCCTAAAAAATGATATTGAATGTCACATTTTGTTTCCAGGAAGATTAAGAAACTTTCTTTCAGAGGAAAAAGGTAATTTTGAATATTTAGAAAATGCTATTTTTTTTTCTTAAATATAAAAAAATCAGCACTCTTCATACAAGCCTAAAGAGATAAGCAGAGAGACTTGGATGGAAAACAAAGATCCATGAAAATGGATTGTTAATACAGTGGACTAGTGTGTTTATCTAAAAAGTATATTTTTTGTCTATCCAGTGGTATCAGTATAGAAACTTCAGAAGACTTCAGTGTGACATTATTATTAATATTCATTGTCAGTGAGGGTTTAAAACACAAGCCTTGAGAATAAGTATTAATCTAATTGGTCAGCTTAAATAAAATGCAGATTTTCAAACTGTGTTCTTTATTCTCTAGGGCTAGAACTGCATCTTTCATATCTCTCTATCTAGGAGATACAACGTACGATCTATCTCATATTTATCTATGTATCTATTTGTCACATATTATTTGGTAATCTGTAAACAAGTTAAGTCTTCTTTGTTTGAACACATTTTATTTACATACTAAAATCTGGTCTACATGTTTATGTCATTTAATTGATGCATAAAACATATTTATTTGGTATTTTCAGCATATTTTATCCTGTAGAAACATGCTGTTGCACAGTAATTTATAGTACTTTTTCAAAAACATAGCATTACTGTTACCATATTGTTGCTTTAATTGATTTACATATTTAATTTGCAAACTGACTCATTAAAATGCATTTTCATAGTTTTGGTGGTTATCTTTTATTATAAATCTTTTTCAAAAACTAATCTTGAGATCCCTCATTTGCTTAAACAATGTAAGACAGTTTAGAATATTTAAAAAGCTCAAAAAAAAAATGTGTAATTACTGTCTGACTTTTCATTGCACGATAAGAGGGGCTTCTGGGACTGAGCTTCCTTTTTGATGGGTAATTTAACAAAGAAAGGATAGCTCAGACCCAGAAGCACATAGTGAACTTCACTAAAATAAAAAGAGTATATGAAGCAGGTAAACTCTCATATACTGTTTTTATTTTAGTGAAGTTCATCAAATGCTGTAAAATATATCTAGAATTGCATATTTACTTGTAGAGATTTATTCCTTATTAGAAGAGTGAAATGAAAAATAAAACGTTAATGACCCATGGATTAACAATTTTAACAGGCTGAGGTGCCACTGTATACCTAAGCATGTGAAAATACAAAAAATAGTCGAGTCCCTGTAGAAAAGGGGGGTTCCAGGGGTTAATTCTGTTAAAGCAAATAATGATTCATCCTAAAATTGTGTTCTTTCCATTTGGTTTCAGTCTGCCATAGTTATAGCTCGATGTCTAGGATTAAAGTCATGACATGTTTGAGGAGGGATGATTGCTGAAGGAAATTCTCAGTCTTTGGTTAATAGGAAAAATCTTTGGAATCTGAAGTGGCTTTCCCTTTTGGTTCAGTTTGCCATGGTTTCAGCCTGATCAACAAATGTATGTCTAGGATTTCAGTCTGTCCACATGTAGGTAGGGAAGATTCCTTGAAAACAAATTCTCAGTCCTTGGTTATTAGACTAAATCTCTGGATACCAAAATTCATCTCTTTCTTATTGTTTATTAAATAACAGAAGGCAGATAAACGTTGTTCCATTATTCAACCTTAAAGAGGTGTCAGTATTTATTGCAGTTTTAAGGGGACGTGTGTGGGAGTTACCAGGCTATGGGCCTGTCTTTTGATTAAGAAGTCTGTGGGTGGTCTCTTTACAGTCTGTTCCCATCCTTATATGACATGTGCTAGTAAGGAGTTAGGCCAAGGAAGTGACACCAAATTAAAAATTTACTATGAGTAGGCTAACCAGAATTTAAGTTTCCTTCAAAGACATTATAATACCTTTATTATAGCAAACATATGATCTTTTTTCATGCCAAGAAAACTCTAAAGATGAGTATGATAAACATGAACAAAACACTTATGTTGTACAATGCTTTCGCTTGTTAGCATCATCAGATCTGCCAGTTATTAAATTAAGATATACAATTGAAGGAAAAAACTTTTGCAGTTACTATTCTAGGTGTTAGTGGGTTAGATCATTAGTATGATTCCTGGAACTTTTTGTTGTATTGGTGATGTGTTTTTTAGTCAGAGCTTTGTACCAATGTTCTTGACTTACTGGGGTGAAAATAAATATAATTAAAAAAATCAAAGTATCTCTAACATATGAATGTAAAGCTAAAGAGGATATACACAGAGACTATATGAAGTCCCTGAAAGGTCTGGAGAGGTTTAACAGTATTATGGGGCTGTACATTTTCTGTTTTAGCCATTTTAGGGATACCAGTAAAATGTCCCTTAGAAGGATATCAGTGAAAATCTAAACAAGTTTTAAAAAAGGGGATCTTCAGTCTCTCTGTTTTTCATTAATTAATTAATTCATTTATTCAATCATTAAATCATCTGTTAAGCTTGCCATATTAACAGCCTTTTTGGTTATGCAACCATTGTGATTAAGTAAGCAAATGACAGCTGGAACATTAAACTGGCCATTAGAAGAGGGTTTTTGCATGGAATTCCACTGCATACAACTTTCCAGTACCATGGGGTTAAATTACAGGGTGATAATTACAGGGTGATTGTCCTTACTGTTATTGAGAACAACACGTCAGTATGTTGGTCATTGCATTAGCTGTTATCTCATAATTATATAACAGTGCCAGATATTTGGAAATCCTTCTTCACTATCCCCCTGCATAAAGGAGGGAACTCAACTGACCCATCCAACTTTCGACCAATTGCCATCCTCTCTCTAAAATACTTGAAAAATGTATACACACACAACTCCTAAACTATCTCCTCCCAGCAGAACCTACTCACACCCACTCAACATGGCTTCTGCCCTAACCACAGCACTACTACAGCCCTCTTGTCATTTACACATACAATAGCTGAGGCCCGTGATAAAAAACACCTTGTATCCTGTCTTTTCCTCTACCTCTCCAAAGCCTTTGACACTGTCTCTCATCCTTTACTTATAACTAAACTCACTAACCTCACTCTATCTGCTTCCACCCTAGCCTTTTTCTCTAGCTACCTGTCTTATAGGCAACAATCTGCTCGATGGCTGTCCTACTGCTCACCCTACCTTCCAGTGACAACCAGGGTACCCCAAGGTTCCATCTTGGCTCCCCTCCTGTTCAACATCTTTACTAATGAACTTCATACTTCCTGCAAACAATCTGCTCTAATTCAATATGTAGATGATTCTACTCTCATCTGCACTTCCAGCAATATCTCTGACCTTCACATTCTTACACAGGACACTTTTCTTTCTGTTGAAAAGTGTCTGTCTGATAATTTACTCATTCTGAACCCCCCAAAAAAAAACAAACTCATGCTATTCCTTCCTCGTTCACTGTATCACCTTAAATCTACCTTTCTAATCACATCCTCCAGTAACACCATCATGCAACCCGACTCCCACACAAAGCTTCTAGGTGCCACCATTGACAACGAACTTAAATTTAACCTACAGATCCTTCAAAGTATAAAAAAAAAAAATCACCAGAAATTGGGTATGCCCTATCGGAACCGTAAATACTTGACTCTAATGCTAGACTCCCCCTTGCTCAGGCTCTTCTTCTCCCCTTCCTTCTCTATGCCACTCCAATCCTAACTAACATTCAGTCCACAACCCTGGCCAAACTCCAACAAACTTACCACAAAATAGTAAGATTTGTCACAAACTCCCCTTATAACTCACACCACTGCCTTGCACTAAACTCTCTTCAAAGGCTTAAACTTCCACAACAATTACTTCTATCTCAATTTCAAATTACTCACTCCATACTATATAAACCATCCTCCTGCCCTGCTCTCTCCTCCTTAGTAGCTACCTATACTCCCACTCACACACTCCGCACAGCTAACCAGCAACTCCTAGACATCTACCAACCAAAGAAAACCATCACAAAACTACTGTATAAATCCACTGTATCCCAAGCATGGAATAAACTTCCATCACACATACGCTCCATTACACACCCTATACACTTTATGAAAGAACTCAGACTTCAGTTAGTTAACACCAAAACTTGTACTTGTCATGACCTTACCTAACACCACTACTATCCTTTATCCTAATCTTCTACAATCTTTTCCCTCATATCCCCTTAGCATCTTATTCTACCTCCTGATACCCCTTCCACCCCATGCTTGCATTCTCATCACTCACACCTCACAAGTTGTACTGTCCTAAAATACTACTTGTTAATATTCACAGTACTCCACCACTTCAAAACTGTTATTGATACCATAAAAAGGGGGTGGTCTTACAACTCTTGTGTATATATCTACTGATCTGATTTACCTTAGTCATTTTCTTATTTTATCACTGTGAATTTCTATTATGGTAAACTGCAAATATATGTATTATAAACTGATTTTTTTATGTACTGTAAACCAAACTTGTATGTATAGTATACTGTCTGTAGCCGGAGCTTTTTCTCCTCGGGTCTTCACTGAAAATGGGCCTCTGGCCCAGCTAGACAAACCCAGTTAAAAATATCAATAAATAAATAAATAAAATAAATATATATATATATATATATATATATATATATACATATTTCACTGCTTTTTTGATGTGTTAAAATGGAGTCCTGATAAATTTTTTTAGTTTTTTTTTAAGGGATGTGGTGACCGAAAGGAAGATCAATCTGTATAGTTCATAAAGGCTTCTTATCATGGTACATAATTAGGGGAAAGGGGGTTAAAATATGTTGTAATCTGGGTTAATGTAAGCTATGTTTCTTTAGGTCAGTTGGCTGACTGAGGTTTGTGTTCTGGGACTTAAAGGAAACAAGGGGTGGGTGTTTATAATTTAAACCTTAATACTTTAACTGTGGCCGGGGAAGCTTGATGTTCTCTTTGGTGTTTAGGTGTGTTATGGCCCATTGTTGTGTGGCTCCTAGTCCACTGATATTTTTTAGATCATGGAGACAGCTTGTGGGTTTATAGAAGACCTTTGTTGACTAGGATTTGCATTTGAGAGGGTAGGGAAGCTATATGCTCCTTCTGGTGTTGAGGTAAAGCTTGGTCGGTGAGGTGCCTCTTTTTTAGGTTATAATTATGCTAGTGGAGAACAGTTTAGGGGTCTATGGTAGTTACCTGTTTCCATGGAATTAAGTGTGGCCAAGGACCCTTGATGTTCTCTTGGGGGTGTTAGTGTGGCTATTAGTTAGCTGATAGCCTTTACATTCATGGGGATGGCTTGGGGTTCATGTGAGTCAATTGTTCTCTTAGGATTTTATAAATTAATAAATAACAGATTCATTAAAATATTCCAATCATCTCTGAGCTAGGGTTTGGAGTCTATTGGGAATAAATAATCTAAATGAAAGCCAGGGAATGAATTTACCAATTGACCACGGGTTAAACCAATTACATTCATATGTTACAGATACTTTGAGTTCTTATAATTATAATTATTTTTACTCCCCCTACATCAAGAACACGGGCACAAAGCTCCGACTAAAAAAAAAAAAAAAAAGCCAACCCCATGTGGAATGGAGATTCTGCTCATTCTCTCAAAACCAGCATCCAAATACAAGCCTCCACAAATAATACTAATGATCTAACCCACTAACACAGAAAGTCATAACTATAAAATTTTTTCCCTCAGTTGTACATCTTTAACTTAACTTAATATTTAGCAGATGTGATGAAGCTAACAAACGAAAGTGCTATATAACATAAATGTTGTTCTCATGTTTATCTTACTCAGTTTTAGTGTTTTCTTGGCATGAAAGAATATCCTGTAATGTTTTATAATGTCTTTGAAGGAAACTAAAACTCTGGTCAGCCTACACATAGTAAATGTTTACGTTGGCGCCATATCCTTGGCCTAACTCCTTACTTGTCCCATGTAAGGGCAAGGACAAACTATAAAGAGACCACCCATGAACTGTTTTAACCAATAGACAAGCCCATAGGCTGGTTACTCCCCAGACATGCCCCCTTAAAACTGTAATAAATACTGACCCCTTTTTAAGGTTAACTCATGGAGCAGCACTCATCTGCCTTCTGTTATCTAATAAACAAGAAGAAAGAAAGGAACTTTGGTATCAAGAGATTTTGTCTAATAACCAAGAACTGAGTTTTTTTTCTCAGAATCTTCCCTGTCTATACATGGACCAACTGAAATCCTGGATGCACATTCACTGATCAGACTCAAGCCACAGCAAACTGAAGTAAAAGAGAAAGATTACAACAATGTCCTTTTTAGGTCAGTTCAAATTCCAGAGATGTTGCCTATTAACCACAACAACTGAACTCAAATAGAAAGAACACAAGAGTATCCTTTTTAGGATGAATCATTGCTTGCTTTTAACAGAATTAACCCCTGGAACCCCCCTTTTCTGCAGGGATTTGACTATTTTTGCCTAGTTAGAAGAGTGAGAAAAGCACAGTATGAGGTGGTAGAAAGGTATGCAAACAGATACAGTATGTTATGTGATAATAATAAAGTATGCACATTAATAGTCCCATATAAATGCATTTGCTGCACAATTGTCAACTAAGTGATATTTTAAGATATATGTTGCTCCTATATGCATGTCTTTGAATGCTGACTGTATGTAACCATAATTTTGCATACAGTTATTTATTTTTCCCCTGTGTTTTAAACTGATTCTATAAAGACTGTATTATATCTATTGTTGACAATTGTCATGATTTTTCTCGACAGATAAGAAAGCCTTATTTGCGTGTTAACTGTGATAGTAGAATAGTTGTTTGTTTTAGCTGATAAACTGTGAGATGTGAAATGGGATCATTAGTAGACAGACTCATCAAAAGTACCCTCAGGTTTTTTCTGGTTTTGGAGGCAGCAACCTTAGTATTTTAGCTCCAGGTTACTTGTTAGGATCTGCATTTTAATACCATGGTTAGAGTAAAGCTTTTTTAGCTGTATATTACTGTTAATACATAGTTAAAGCAAGAATGTATATGCTTAAAGCATACAGATAATGTTATTAATTCAAAGTGACAGAACGATCTTGCATATTGTAGTGACTACTATGGAAGATGGAACTTAAATAATCTTGAGAAAGCTAATCATGTGACTGTTGGATTTAATGTCTGGCAGTAAACTGAAACTATGATCTCTTGACAAGTCATTTCTTGTGCTCCATGATTTGATTCCCTTACCCTTCATCTGCTGCCTACTATGTGAGTCTGAGTAGTTCACATAACCAAACAATGCTCTGACGATTTTGTAAAATATGGATAATCTCTTCCATTGTCTCCTTGATTGCATACCTGGTAACTAGCTATAAACCTAAAGAGTAAATATATGTTTAAATGCATACAAAATACTATGCGATAGTGAGATGAAATTAAAACAGTTGTTTTTTGAACATTGTAATTTAGATATATTTATAATACATATTTTTACCATTTATTTACTGTGAAGGGTCTACTGACCGTTTCAGTCATGACCCAATATCTTACATAAAGTATAGTAAATAGGTACATTGGTGCAGTAATCTCTATAAACAGTATGATTAAACATTGATTCATATGGGACATGTGTTTACCAGTGTGACTATTACATAGATATAAGCAATAACAGTATTTACAGTTATTTACAATATTCACAATTGCTAAGCATTCAGTTCGCAAAGAAATCACTGGTCAGCTGCAAAGATGAGATGTTATTTTCAACTGTGAAAGACAGTTGATTCAAAGTATATTAGCCATTGTCTCTTATGCATGTGCAAATGACCTCATTTAAGGTGTTTTCTTAATACAGGATTAACTGTTGTAGAGATTCTCTGTTTTTAACTTCAATTGATAGATGGTTGTAGGTGAAAAGGCCAGATCTAGAGAAGGCATTTTCCCTACAGTAGTTTTAAGTCATGGTCTGGCAGGTATGCCATTTTCTTAAGCACCTCTTGAGGCATAATTTTATTAATTTAGAGGGACTGTTCTCTATAGTGGTGGGCAGTACCTGGGGGGCTATAAACTGCACATATATGCATGTGTGCATGGTCTCCAATTTTAAGATAGACTTGCACTCATTTGGGATATTTGTCATCCATTGCATTTGCTGTACAGTAATGGATACTTATAAATAACCCAAAAAGCATTCATTTGGTGACATATTTAGTTGTCTATATATTTAATGTAAGGGCATCTGATATAAATGGGTGTAAGAAAGCAAAATAAAATTAGAAGGGTAGCTTCAATGGGGTTTCTATTCAAACTAGGAACCTTATGTCTTGTAGTTTAGCTATTTTTAATATTGTCAGCTCTATATTTTTTATCTATGTTAAATAAAATGAGCGTTCAAGAAAGAGTTTTGCTTTTCTTTTCATACAATCATTATTTTAATGACTTGGGCTATTGTGGAGATTATAGACTAGCGAATAGTAATAGCAATATGTATGTGACTGATATAAGATGTCTTCTTTGAAATATGTTTCTTTAAATATAAATGACATCAGATTGGTAATAAGAGAATGAGTTTAATATTTTAAAATGCATAAAATAGAGATGGATTTTCACAAGAAACTCATTTAGTTTAATATGATATAAACACTTTAAATATAGAGGAATATACAGTACTTGTAAGTTCAAACTTTAAAGAAAAGAGAAGGAGAACAACAGCCTTATGCAGAAATTCTATTATAATGCCTGTGGTTATTGATAATTGTGATAAAGGCATGCTGTGTATGGTCATTATTGAATATCAAAAAAAAAAGAATTTTAATCTTAGTAGGTACGTACCAGATTCCATGAACTGGAAACACATTCTGTAGGGCGTATCTGGAAAATTTTATTTTGAATATGAAGGGAAGTATAATAATTCCAGAATACTTTAACTGTATACTTAAAAAAAAATATACAAGTGCAATTAATGAACCTAGAATTTTAGATAAGGCTTTAGTAAACTTTACTTAATCTTATAGATGTTAATAACTTTTCTGAATCAAATTGTTTGTATTACACTCATTACTCTAATAGATTTAGTAGGCAGTCAAGAATTGATACTGTGTATGTTTCAAAGGATTTGGTTTCAAAACTAGAAAAGGTTAAGGTAATCACATATTTTATCAGATCACAATGCAATTACTTATACAGTGGTGATAAATCCAATACAGTTTTCTTCATTTAATAGACTGCCAGCTTATATAACAAAATTCATTTATTTTTAAAGTGTGGGTTGCAACAAAAATACATCAGTTCTTAAACGTCAGTAATAATGGTGACATTTATGATATAATCATACGAGACTCGAAAGCATATTTTTATCTTATCTGTTTGGATCATAATGCCTGATAGTTGTGCTTTATGTGATTAACCTGGCAGTTTTATCAAGCCCAGAACTGTGTGCCCCATTTTCATGTGCAGCTTCAGAATGTGTTTTCTAGGCAGTTAGATGGACAAGTTTGTAAGGAAAGGTGTCTGTACTTGTTAATACAACAACAGAAAACAACAGGATAACATCTTATTGGAACAAGGAAAGGTTGATAGAATAAAGGCAAAAATACAAAGAGAAGTAAAACCTATTAGCAGAAGTAAATGAATGGATGAACAAATGAATAAATAAATAAATACAGAGTTTCAGAAGATCCTACAGCATAAGTTCTCCATTAGTTTAGAAAAAGTTAAATTACATTATTATTCTCTAACTCTTTAAGGTTGATATAAGTTATCTCTTAGATCCAAAATGATACTAAATCTAATCACCTCAGCAGTATTTCTGTCTGTGGTAGCAACAGGAAATATACAGAGTTAGATGAGATTCTGGACTGTTTAAAACAAAAACACAATGATTATTTTACCCAAAATACTACACATGATACGCAGAACTTCTTTAGTTCCTTCTAAATACACATTAAATGGTTTGAAGTCTTTATGGCACCCTGATAACTCTGGGGATTCAAAAACATCCCATCCATGCTCATGGCCAAACCCTCCTCTGTTTACTGTACATGTACACTGAGCCCCTGAGCTCATTAAACAACTTAATTGCAGCCGCAGCAGGGATCTTCAGGAAGTGCATGTAGGCCCATGGTGCAACCACAGGGAAGGAGAAGCATCAGTACTGCTCATCTGTCAAGCACAAGCCTCGAGGGAATTCAGGGTGAACCCATGCACACAGCTGCAGCAAGAGAAAGAAGATTGCTGACCTCCCTTCAAGGTCATAAGGCTTATGTGCCGATCTATTTTTTTACTCAAGGAAACATGTATGCAGAAAGATGGTTGTAGAAGGTAGTAGGTGAATTATGATTAAGATAGAAGTGTAAGGCCACAGAAACAAACATATAACATAGACAAGACTGTAAAGGGAGGTGGTAACAAATTCAGGAAAGTGGAAGACAGTGAAGGGGTTATAAAATGCACAGATATCAGTCTCAAGTAATTGAAGATAAAAAAGGTAAATAAAACATGATGTATTGGGTACAGAAAAGTAGCAAGATATATAGACCAAAAAGCAGATATGACATAGAATATGGCCATTGTACCTGTACTATAACACAAATGTCATGAAACAAGCATCCTACTCTACCAATGATGTCCTTATGCAAACCTCGGGGGAATTGAACTCTCAGCCCTCTCCATTTACACTGTAAAAACTGCTTCATTTACAAGCTGAGCTATGGAAGCAGTCACACATCAGACTAGATGTGTCAGTGAAGCACATTATGAGGTGATTGTTACATATTTGCAGAATGACAGAATAAAATACACAAAAAGCATTCAAACTTGAAGGACTTGGACCCCCCAACCCTGTCCAGTTACACTGGACTCCAGTTTACATGCTGAACTTGGCAAGGTGGTGGTGCCTTGTGTGGCAGTGGCTTCTCCAGCTTCCATTGTGCATTTTTATGTTTTGTTTTGTATTTTTGTGGATTATTGATCTGGTAGTCCATTTGGTCTGGTTGAGTGTGCAGTTGATTGGAGAAGTGGTGTCCATGATGTCTGTGGTGTTCTTGATGAATTTTTGCTTTGTTTCTGGGAATGTTGAACACATGGAAGTTTGGGCCTTCAGTGGTGAGCTGGGCTGGATGCAAAATGCAGAAATTGGTGGCCATAACCTTTGTCTGACAGGTGTGATTTAAAGGGATGGATGTGTTTTCATTGGTGTGTGGAAACTGGAATGGATTTAGGATGCTGCTGATGGTGTTGGAGAATGGAACTGGTGATGTTGATGGTATGGATGGTGAAGACTGAGGAAAGTTCATTTAACTGGTTGTGGCCATTCAGGCCTGCAGGTAGTGGCAGTTGTGAGGGTCTGTGGTACTGGAAGGAAAGAATGGGACTTGGATGTTGCTGGTGAGTGAGTGAGAGATGGCAGTGGTGTAGAGGAGTGATTACTGTACCTCATGGAGTCATGCTCAGTTTTGAAGCTTCTGTGCCTTCGGCTGGCTCATTCATTGTTGTTGTATATGTGTGTGTTTGTTTTTGTGTTGCTGTGTTTCTGTTTGTGCATGAGCTTGGAGAAATGAAATTTCATTCAGCTGTATACTTGTGTATGGGTTGAATGACAATAAAGTCACTTCTGACTTTTGACTTTGAGTTTTGAACTATGGAAGCAATCACATTACAGGTGTTAGCTTTATTGTATGTTGTATATGCAGAATACCATGCAAAGATGCTCAGCCTATTTGACCATCCAGTGGCAGCTGCGCGCAATATATGTAGCGCATGATAGCGGTTGTTGTTAATCATTGCTATACATTGAGCAGTGTCATTCCTTATTGTTTGAACATGGGCATTGAAAGTGCTCTTCATGACCCATCATACACCATGGGATCAAAAAAGATAAGTGATTTGGGAGCCCCACATGGGCATGTGTGAGGTTTGTTAATTTTTTCACAAGATTAAAGGATGGAAATGAGAATATATGAAAGAGATCATAAGAAAAAGCAAGCAGAGTGCAGAACAGAATGCGAGCAACTAAGGAATGAGCAGGATGGAACTGGGAAAGGAGGAAACACTATTTATGTAGGATAGATATCCATTTTATATTTATGAAGAGAAGATCAGTTGGGGTAGTAAGTAAAGGAAGTAAGAGAAAGGTAAGATTAATAGGCTAGGTAGCAGGTTATGATTGAAAAGACTGATATAGAGTGCATGTGTGTGTGTGTGTGTGTGTGTGTGTGTGTGTGTGTGTGTGTGTGTGTGTTTGTTAACACAATGTGGGAGGGGGAGCACACTGGTGAAGAAATCAGACAGATAGAGGGAAGACAATAATGAAGGGAGGCTTGAACAACCAACAGGAGTAGGCATGGACACAGAAAGGAGGGGAAACACCACATTTGGTGATAGGATAGGGTGTTTGCAGCTGTAGTCTCTGCCAGCTGACACCCAGTTAGGGATTAGTCACCACTCTGGGTGTTGTCACTGCTAGGCCCTGTCTCAGTTTGTGGAGAGAGTGATGGACAGGAAAAGACTCAGTGAGTTGTTGAGGGAGGTTCTCCATTTGGCTGATTTGGGCATCCAACCTCCTGTTGATAATCTCCCCCACAATGTCTGCCACAAAGGTGCCAACTTCACTAGCACCACTACTGGTGGTTACAACTGTAACAGCATCCAGTCTTTGACTACGTGAGGTAGGTGGTGCAGGTAAGGAAGAAAGCATGCAGATGACTATGGCAGACTGAGACCCAGATGTGTTGTTTGCTTCTGGTGGGGGTGGCACTGCTGTGTCAAATGTGGGAAATTGACAGGCCTTGGCTAGTGGGATTGGTGCATGTCATTGTGCTGTTGCATATAATAGTAAAATAAATGGAGATAAACAAAATAATTAAAATGAATGCTTGTAAGAGAAAGGATAGCAAGAAAGAGAGGTGGGCATGGGAGAAAGAAGTACAAATACAGTGAAATACTGTCCACATCACTAGGGGAATTGATGACAGCACCCATTTGCAAACTTGGTCAGTCATAGCCCACTAGATTTGGCCTGTACCTCCGAGAAGTATATCCCAAACAGCAGAGGCCCCAAGACCGATCCCTGGGGTACTCCACTTGTTATGGGTCTACTATTGAGGTGGCTTCCCCTATATTGACTAGGGAGGTTCTATCAGTGAGCCAGTCTGCTACCCATCTGGTAGCATATGGATTGATGCCTAGTTGAGAGAGTTTATCTGTTATACCCAAGTGGGGAACAGTATCAAAGGCTTTGGCCAGGTCAAGGTAGGCGGTGTGCACCATCTTTCCCTTATCTATGGCCTTGGTGACTGTCTGAAAGAAGTCGACCAAATTTAACATTCAGGACCACCCCTTGACAAAACCAAACTGCGTGGAATCAAGTGTCTGGAAGTTGCCAATGCCCTTGTTAATGAGGACCATGATAATCCATTCCATGGCCTTGCAGATCAGGCTAGTTAGGCTGATGGGTCTATAATTTCCTGGATCGGTGGACACTCCACCTTTATGCAAAGGGATGACACTCGGCTGGGATGAAGCCAGTACACAGGCTTTGGTTGAATAGGGTGGCTAATAGTGCTGCAAGCTCCTGCCTGAGTTCATGTAGGATGCAGCCTGGGATGTTATCAGGTCCCACGGAGGCTGCATTTTTTGATTTTGAGAGGGCAGTAATGACTTGCTCCCTAGAGATAAGGAGAGGGGGGCAGGTACTGGGGATGTCATGTTTTACTGATGGGGGGACAGAGGAGTGAAGTTTTCACTGAACCTGTCTACCAGCAGGGTGCCTATATCTACAGCATTTGTGTATGTGGTGTCCTTGACCACCAGTTCTGAGAAGATCTTGGTGCTTCCCTTGAGATTGCAAACATATGTGAAGAAAGCCTTATGATTGTCTTTAGTAGATGTGGCTAGTTTGGACTTGAAGTTTGCTTTGTTGGATGTCACTAGTGCTCTTATTTGCTTGTTCAGGCTAAGGAGAGATTGCTTCCAGTTAGGCACCTGCTCCTTCTTGGTCCTGGACAGCAATTTTTTCCTTTTATTATAGACTTTATTTATTGTAGATGTCCACCAGACAGGTTTACTCTTCTTGAGGAGAATAATTTTGTCCTGTCTGGTATTCCTGATTCCATGCAGCTATATAAATGCTCATATAGTGCTTTGGTGTCAGTTTAGACATATGTGCCCGTTCCTATGGAGAGGGAGGGGGCTGTGAAGCTGTTTATACCTTCCCTCAGGAAGTTGTAATCAGCTTTGAAGTTTTTTGTTTGACCTTAGCTGGTGGGGGGGGGGGGGGGGGGGCAGGGGAGATGGTGACTGTGAAAGTGACTGCTTTGTGGTCGGATCTTCCCAGGGATGATGACACTGTAGGGATGCTGCAGTGGTTACTCATGTAGGTTAATACCAATTCCAAGATATTTTCACCTCTTGTGGGAGATCAACCAACTGGTCCAAGGCATTTGCATTGACGAAATCAGGGAATCTCTGAGCATTTGTGTTTTGGCATGAGTATTAGCTTCATTCTATGGTGGAATAGTTAAAGTCATCCAGGATCAGGGTAAAGGGTTGAATCTTGATAGACATGAAGAGGTCCAGATCGGTGGAGTGGGTATCTTGAGTCAGAGTTGGAGGCCTATAGCTAGCTATGATTTGAATATGGGTCTTGTCAATTAACTGCTCCTGGAGTGTTTCCTGTGCATCATACTGTTTGACCAGCCTTGAGGTGTGTACGTCTTTTATATATTTTGCAATTCCACCTCCTTTTGTTTTGCTGCCCATGGTTTGGAGTCTGAAAGAATGATAGGATGAGTAACCTGGTATGGCTGGGGTGCTCACCGCATCTTTGAACCAGGTTTCTGTGACTGCACAAATGTCAGCTTCTTCCACAGTTAAGAATGCTTTTAATGAGTGCAGTTTCATGTTTAGACTCTTAGAATTTAGCAGCATGACCTTTAATTTACGTTTTGATGAAATTTTCATGTTGGTAGTTTTGACCTCATGGCATTACCTAAAAAAGGCACTATGGGGGAGGCAAGAACCTTTGCCAGGTGCCTGAAGCCCAAGGGAGACAGATGCAGTCCATCTCTGGCAAAGCATCATGCTTTGTCAATCATGTCATCCCAGGCTGTCAGGTACTGGATCCCCTTGGAATGACACCAGAAACTAAGCGAATCATTAAAGTCAATCATTTTCTGTTTGTAGTGAGGCATCATTCTGGGTGATGGTAGAATGCTGCTTAAGGCTAGGAACATACATGCCCGGGACACATACTCAGTGAGCTTAATCATGTCTCTCTTCCTATAGTCCAGGGAGGTATGTCTCAAGTCATTCACTCCAACATGGACTATGATGGAGTCATAACAGTACCCACTGAGAGACTTGAGTGCATTGGTGATCCTCCTATAGGTTAAGGAGGTTTAGAATGAGGTGTCTCATGTCACTTAATAGTGAAGGTACTGTGTGGAATGCCAGTTGTGTGGGTGACAGCCTGATCTAAATTATTCCAGACTTCAGTCTTAAACTGTGACCCATTATAGCCTTCCTGAATGAGTCTCTGGCTGTAATCCTTATGGGGGAGGTTAAAAAATATTTTTGACTCCCCCTCCTCTCCAACACCTCTGCACTTTAAATGGAGCATTGCCCTCTCCTTCTCACCTTGAAGAATCTCAGTGAAACGTGACAGGGAAGTGGTGCCCAAATTACATCTCACATGTCCCACATAGTATGCACTGATGGGGATTGATGGGCACCTCATTTGCTCGATGAATGGGAAACTCATAAAATATAGGTACTTTATTATTATAGTTCACAATGATTCTTTAAGGTCTGAAATATGGCAGTCTTGTTAAGTTTAATTCTAATGGCTGCCAAAAAAGCAATTACTAGAAAATGGAAATCAAAGTCTAAACCTACTGTATCTGAAGTAGTGAATATTGTAACAGAGAAAAAACAACTGGAAATGGGATCTTTAGAAAAGGGAAGGAGGAAATTACATAGAAAAAATGAAAATTGTGATTAACAATACGTACAGAATAATGTTTTGGAAGAGGAGTGAGATTTAAGAGAAGGCAAGAATTGAGCAATTTATGTAATGTTGGATTGATGATAATCATATAAAAGAATATATGTGATGTATAATGTTTGTAAATGTGAACATGTCAACATGGTTTGTTTTTCTTTTATATAAATGTATGTTTGCCTATGTCATAAGTGATAATTCAATAAATGTGTTAAAAAAAGAAAAGGAAATAAGGCACTGCAGCAACTGTATGTTAAGACAATTAAATATGGAATGACACCCCCCCCCGAATGCATGGCCCTGACTGCATGCACATTGCTGCCTGCAGTGATCCAGGCATGTGCATGGCATCAAGAATACTTCTGCACGATGGTTACCAGCTGTGCTTGTCGTGCAGCTTGAGTGATTCAGAAACAGTAATGAGGTGAGCCCTAATTAGCATAATCATTATGCCTGTCCAGGTGAATCTGCATGATAGAAGCACAATGAGAGGAACTGAGGCTTATTGCACACCAGAAGAAATCTTTAGAACTCAAAATGTGGTACCTACAAAAGGAGAATTTGAGAATGAAACAGCATTTTAGCAAAATAACTCAACTTGCATAACATAAGTGCTACTTTTTGCAATTCTGTTCATTTGTAGTATGTCTGCTTTTAACAGCTCTTTAACCTATTGCAGTAACTTATCTATGTCAATATATTTAAGTGTGTTGGGCAAGGTGTATTGAGAGGGGAATTACAAAGGTAAAGTAATTGCTGGGCTGCAGGATTATTAAGCTTGAGGGGAGAAACACCAATGAGCAGTATTCAATACATTTTACTTTTGTATACTTTGCACATATCTCAGTAGCCACAGTATTTCTAAGAGTGATAGGAACAGTCAAATTTCCTTGGTCAGTTGAAATTGTGTGATTATTTTGTGAAGGGGGGGGGGCTTGTGGTCAGTAAAGCTAGGTACCTGACTACTTAAAGAGAGTGGATACAGATATGTAACTAACAGGCACACAAAAAAGCGTGCTATATGACCAGGGAGGATAGTAGTGGGTGCTAGGATTTGTAAGGGCCATGCAGGGACAAGGTTGTTAATTCCACTGTTTTCCATACCAGCAGAGCAATGCCTAAAAAACAAGCCAAGCAGAAACACAGTAGTGCTACTGCTGGGACATCATCTACATGTTAAGTTTAATTCTGGTGGCTGCCAAAAAAGCAATTACTAGAAAATGGAAATCAAAGTCTAAACCATGTAAAACCAAGCTGTCAGATGCAGAGAATTAGGTGCCATACCTGGCTATCCATCACCATGCCTGATGGCTCTTTGAATTGCATGCAGCTGATCAACCCTACTGTGCCAATGTCAGGGATGAGACTGTATCCAATTTTAATACAGTTGCTGGGTCAGAACAGCAGCTGTGAAATGGTGCACTGCAAGGCCACTGATATGATACTGATTGCCACAAAAAGAGCAGAATCCTTGGCACATGGGTGTGTTGGGCAAGGTGTATTGAGAGGGGGATTACAAAGGTAAAGTAATTGCTGGGCTGCAGGATTATTAAGCTTGAGGGGAGAAACACCAATGAGCATTTTACACTGTTTATTGCACTTTAAGTTACTAATTGTTGCAAATTGTTTCTGTAGGCTACACACTAAAGTGCGCTAGCCGATTTACAGCATTTACTGTCTGTTTTTTTCCTTATCTCTGTAATAAAACAAAAAAATCTCTTGTTTTCCCGCCTTACTGAACTAGAGTAGTCCAGTTTCAGAGTTGCTGATCCCTGGGCTTTGTTTTTAGTTCCTGTTACTGATCCATTGCCTTATTAGGAAGGAGGGAAGTTTCTTTGCTTACCAGTGGGAGTGGGAAGCACTGAGCGGCCTTTTTGTCCGATTTGGTGAAGTTTCAGCCAGAAACTAGTAGTCCATTGGTCGTTTTGGGCCAATTCCTAGCTCCCTTCAGCCCCTGCTATAAAACACGCTAAACGCGTTAGCTGATTTAGCGGAGTTGCCACTGTTGCACACAAAGAGCAGCGGTTAAACAAGGTTAAACTATTCGGCCATCTAAATTCCACTCTTCAAATTTTCCCTTAGAACTACCTTCCTCGAGCTGTACTGCTGATCTAACCAGCATATCCTATAACTGAAAAGTTCATCTCTACTTGATTCCCAAGTAGACTATTCTCTATCTGTAAAGCCTAGCACTTACTCCTACAGTACTTGCACCTTGATAAAGCACTCTTATTATAGATAGTACCCCACCAGCCTAAAATCCACTTCCCCCAGAGTCCTTTGAAAGTCTCTTTATCTACTACTTCTAGTATGTCGAGGGATCAGTTGCTAGTGTCCTCTCCAGCTCAACTGGTGAACCTGGGAATACTGAGGCAATGTTACAATTGCCTCATGTACACAGACAATCCTCTCCTTCTCCCACAAAACACAAATACATGCGAGAGATGCAACTATACGGCCAAACTGGAGGCTGAGCTCTCTCAACATAGGACTGGCAAGACCAGACAGGAGGAGAAGGTAACCACACACAATACATACCCAGTCACACATGGTACCATCACAACTTCAAATCATACACATACTCACACAAAGACATACTCGGAGGCTCTGATCAAAAATTTACCAAAACAGCAGAGGCCACCAAAGCAGACACCTAAACAACTACCACCTCACGACCCAACACATGCAACATATAGACCACACAGTCAGAGTGTCAAACAGTCACAGCCCTTAAGGCCAAACAAAATGCCAGACACACTTGTCATTGGTGATTCCATAGTCAGACACACTGACGTCCCGCTCACCAGACTGAGTAAGGAGAAGGTCACTGTAAGCTGCCTGTCGGGCGCTAGAATCCGCCACATAACGCAAGCATTCAGGTCTCTCAACAGCAGGTACAAGTACGACTCAGTCATTGTCCACGCTGGTGTCAACGACCTGAGACGTACCTCCTTGGACTACATGAAAAGGGACATCGAGGAGCTCTCTGATTATGTAGCCCAGGCAGGTATGACCCTGACCTTGAGCAGTATCCTACCTTCACCTAGAATGATGCCACAATACAGTGATAAGCTTTAATAATTGGCTTAAATTATGGTGTCATTCAAAGGGGATCCAATGTCTGTCTGCCTGGGATGACATGCTGGACAAGCCACGCTGCTTTGCAAGGGACGGCTTGCACCTGTCACCCCTGGGCTTCTGGATATTGGCAAAGGCTCTTGCCACCCCCATAGTGCCTTTTTTAGGCAAGGCTCAAATTCTAAACCTACCACCCTAGAACACCAAAAAGGAAAAAAACTAAGGGTAATGCTGCTCAATGCCAGAAGTCTCACTCTCAAGATGCACGCACTCGAGGCCCTTCTCAATATGGAGAACATCGATGTCTGTGCTGTGACAGAAACCTGGTTCAAGGCTCCTGAGAGCACCCCAGCACTAACAGGTTTCACCTCATATCATGCCCGCCCCAAAATCCAGACAACACCAAGAAAGGAAGGGAGTGTCCATATTCATAAAGGACACCCACACCTCAAGGTTGGTGGCAACGCACGATGCATCGGAGACCATCCAGGTGCAATTAACCATAGGCAAGACTGCTCTGCAATTTGTAGCATGTTGCAGGCCACCCTCTCAAACTTAGGAACCTCACATGGCCTTCCTGAAAACATTGGAGGGGATAAATGTATCTCCAAACACCATCATACTAGGTGACTTCAACTACCCTAATATAGACTGGGAACACTACTCAAGCCCGAACACTCTAACCCAAAGATTCCTGGAGTTCATAAACTCAAATGCCATGGAACAACTAGTCACCATCCCCACAAGAGGAGAAAACATACTTGATCTCATCATCACGAACATGGGATCAAAATGTTCAGCACCGGAAGTATACCCCTCACTGGTGAGATCAGATCATAAACTAATCTCGCTGGAGGTCCTCATCCTGCCCCCACCTGAAACAAAAAAGACCACACAGTGAAAAACTTCTCAAAAGCCGATTTCACACTTCTAAAAACTAGTGTGGTCTCCTTTAAGGCCCCTGAGCCAGTGGTAAACATTACTCAAACCGCTGAATCACTTACAAATGCCTTCTACCAGCACCTACAGGACTGCATGGATCAGGCAATCCCAAACAAAACTAAGACTCTCTGTACCAAAGGCAAGCGTCCAGTCTGGTGGACCCCAGCCATAAACAAGCTCTACAACAAAAGGAGGAAGCTACTACAAGATAGAGCAAAATCCTTGAAAGGTAAGACACCTTTGATCATTATAAGTAAAAAACTAAGAGCTCTCATAAAATCATCCAAGGCAAATTTTGAGAGAAAAATCGCTAAGGACTCTAAAGACAATCATAAGGCCTTCTTTAGCTATGTTAGAAACCTAGGAGGAAACTCCCAGATATGCTCAGAATTAGTTCAAAATGATGTGAAAATTACTGAACCTACACACATCGCTAACATACTGGCTGACAGGTTCAGTGCAAACTTCTCTCCCCCCTCCCCCCCAAAAGGAGAGATATCTATTCCAGAGGATTGTAGCCCCCCAAACATCTCCAACGCCCAGGTGAGAACTGCCCTCACTAAGGCAAGAAACACAGCATCCATGGGACCGGATGGTGTCCCCGGCTGTGTGCTTCATGAACTCAACGAGGAATTAAACCCACAGTTAGGACAGCTGTTTAATCTTAGCCTCACCTCAGGATACGTACCCAAGGAGTGGCGCACGGCGACTGTGGTCCCACTTCATAAGGGCGGTGCCTCCACAGACCCTGGAAATTACCGCCCCATTAGCTTGACAAGCCTTATCTGCAAAGCCATGGAGAGGATCATAATGGAACTCATAAATAAAGACATAGGGAACTTGCAGACTTTGGATCCAACCCAGTTTGGCTTTGTCAAAGGCAGATCCTGCCTCTTAAACTTGGTTGACTTTTCGAGACAGTCACCAAGGCCATTGATGAGGGAAAGGCAGTCCATACAGCCTACCTCGACCTGGCAAAGGCCTTTGACACAATACCCCACTCAGGTATCATCGAAAAACTCATCAGCTTGAATGTAAACCCATACATCACAAGATGGGTTGCAAACTGGCTAAGTGACAGAACCCACAGGGTCAGAGTTGCTGGAGCCATGTCAGACTCAAAGCCTGTCACAAGTGGTGTCCCACAGGGCTCAGTCCTGGGTCCACTCTTGTTCGGCATCTACTTTTCTGAAGTACAAGCAAACACAGGAGGGTTATGGCTGACAAAGTTTGCAGATGACTGCAAACTGGGCGCTATAGTCGAAAACACATCTGACACAGATATCCTCCAGAAGGGCCTCACAGAAATGGATAACTGGTGCCAGAGCCATGGCCTGAAGTTAAACGCCAAAAATGCATAGTCATACCCTTCGGGAAAAACAAGGTTACCCCTAGCTACCATATAGGTGGCAATCCACTGAGCACAGAAAAAGTCATCAGGGATCTGGGGACCCAAGTTGACAGTAGCCTTCGCTTGACACTCATGTTGCTAAAGTAGTTAGGAAAACCTTCTATATCACCCACCTGATCATGAAGGGATTCACATCTAGATCAAGGGAGGTCATCATCCCCCTGTACTCATCACTCATTAGACCTATGATTGAGTACAATGCCCCGTTGGAATGTATCTGACCAGACACCTGCTGCAGCTTGAAAGGCCCCAAAAGTTCCTCACCAAAAGGATAAAGGGTCTCAAAAATATGTCTTATGCTGCCCGACTGAAAGAACTCCAGCTCTATTCAGTCTCATACCGCTTGCTCAGAGGTGACCTGTGCCTGACATATAAGGCCATGTCAAACCCAGATTTGATGAATATGCTTCACCTCAAAAATCTAGATCCCTCAGAACCACAAGGGCGGAGACTTAAACCTTGACACGGTTATAAATAGAACGTGCTGGAGGGACAGATTCATCACCCAGAGACTCCCTATGCTGTGGAACAAAATCCCGGTACATGTGAGGCAGAGCACCTCGCTGGCCTTGTTCAAGAGGAATCTTGACCAATGGATGGGAGATCGCAGATATACCCCAGGGATTACTTCAGTGTCACTGCTTGACAGAGGCACAGAAAAATGATAGGCATAGCTTTTATTCAAACTAAAGGGGTGGCGAAAGCCACATAACTATGGGCTAGGCTTATAAATGCCCTTGGGCAGATAGCCTAGTATGAACCTATGAACCTATGAACCTATGAACATGAATGTAAGGCAATGGGGGAATCATGTTTATCACCTGTCACTGAGATGAAGGAGTCCTTGACATTCCTCAAGGGAGTGGCACCTCTACAGAGTCCCACAATATGGTGCTGGAAGTTGGGGCAGAGCTGGACAGGCTCCAGAGACAACTTACTGCAGATGCCCAAGATATGCAGGCCTATCAATACCTGCAACTCCTTCGAACCCTTTAGTCAAAACAAAACTTAATTAAAGCTGCCAGACTTATGGTATATGGGTTCAATAGTCATGTCCATCTGAAAAAGGTATGCACATAATGTTTTATTTTTTTATCATGCTTATATTTGTAAAACTCTCACTTGCATGTATACTTCTGGTATTGGGTCATACTTACACTGGATATTTTGTGCTTTGGTGTATTTACAGGTGATTATTATCCAGCACCAGCATATAGAACTGCCTCTGCCTTATGTTGATAATGATAGCAGGGATGAGTTGTCACAGTCGTGGAGTTTAGAGTGTGTGTTGGATGCACAGAATGTGACCACTACATCCCCAGCACAAACCATGGACATAGCCTCTATGCCTGCAGATACGCAGGCTACCCACACATTGCAGAGAGGACATGTTAATGGGGGTACTATTAAACAGGGAAATGAGTTGGCCCCAGTAAACAGTTGTCAGAATTTGCTCCTAGCATTCATGGACAGAGAGGACTACAAGGGGAGGTGGGTAATGCTGCTCTCTTAAGACATGGTTATTGCTCTGTCCCGAGATTAGTGTTTCAGTCAGTGCAACATCATGTATGTATAGGGCCATCATGGAGGCACAGGCTAGTACTATCATAGCCATGACACAAATAGTGACAGTGATGCAGGATATGTGTGGTGACTGATTAGAGTGCATGCCCCATATGTGTGATTCCTTGGATAGACTCAGTGATGCATGGATTATACAGTATCATCTCTGGATTGCCTGCCAGGGGCAAGGGGACAGCTATAAACATGGTGAACTGCTACATCCATAGATGTTAACTAGTGTGGCTGTGGAAGACCATGGAAGACCATGATCCTGCTTCTGCAGGGCTAGCAATTACACAGGAGAGGCTATCCCTGTGGTCATAGCCATTGTTATGGTTGCACATATAATCACTCAGTGTCATGCAGCACACTAGCATCTAGATAAGGTTGGGGTATATGCAATGTAACTTCTGGAGGAGTGAGTCCTAATAGGTGCAGAACCCTCTGCCAAGCATGCCCTGGATCTATTATGTAGCCCGAACTGCATTGCTGCAACAACTGCTGAGGCTGTATTCCCTGCAGCTGCACACTCACACCTCTACAGCCCCTGCTACATTGCATGCCTCCACTGATACCTGTCTTTTTCAACATTAAATGCCCCCTCCCCAAGTACTGACTTTTCATAGAAAAGCACTTTTTACTGTCATACTGCACAGCACTCACACTCTTCTTTGTGAAAGACATCCACATATGTGCTCTCTTCTCAACCTGAGCAAATGATGATAACAGTTCCCTGCCTTTATACATTGTTACTTCAGTTGCGTATGTCTGATGCACAACATGGTTATGTGTGGGTAAGCACAGCCTGGTGATGGCTATGCATGCATTACTTTTACTGTAGTATGTCTGCTTAACCCTTGTATACTATGTTCTGAAGCTATGTGCAAGCTCCTGACTCTTTGCTAGTAACACAGCATAGTGTGTCTACTTCTGTCTGGCATAGTCATCCCATGTTGCTGGATTCTCCACTGGTTTCTTGTCTGACTCAGCTTCTGCTGCCTGTTGTGTTGTGAACTGCTGATCCTGCAAGAGCCTACCCTGCTGTAACTGCTTCCTAAGTATAATATTGTGTAACACTGGACACACAGACACTATTTTTGCACATGTCCCGGTGTCATATTATAGGCACCACTGGATTAATACAGACAGTAAAACTGTGCCTTCAGCATTCCAAACACACAGTAATGTTTCTTGTTTGCAATTAGGTACATTTTTTTCATGGTCTGTTTGATTTTTTTGTTTTTTTCACAGGTGTCATGGGCTAGTGTTCCAGGGCATATCCAGCATCACCAACAGGATGCCACCATGGGAAGTCACATCTTACAAACCACTGGTACAGGTCACAGGTGTGCCATATTTGGGAGTCACTGCTTGTGTAGCCTGCAAACACATTTTAGATGATACCCTGTGCATTACAGACCGCTTGGCAGTTGATGAAATGATATCCTTTGTGGTTCATGTACCTCCTTCCCAGTTCATCAGGTGAGACCTTAACTTTGATGTTGGTACAGTGTATTGTCCCCAGTACCTGAGGGAAATTGGCTACACCATAGAAATCATGCATAGTGTTGGCATTGAGAAACAGATAGCTGAGATATCTCCACTATGTCCCCAGGAGATCGCTGAAAGTTCCCAGCAGCTAGTATATATTAAGTTGCACATACCTTAGTATCCAATGAGATCAGTACTCCATTACTCCCACATAGTACACATGATGGCAACATATATCCACATTTTCTTGAATTATGTCCCTATCTACATATACCAGTCCACAATGGTGGTGTGACGGAGTCCATGAAATGCTAAATGCAGTCAGCGGACCCTGCACCTCTGGGGGTGACATTGCACATCATCGAACATGGCAGCGGAAGTAGGATCCTCTTGCAGATGCACATTTACTAAAGTTGTGGCAGCACCTATTATTGTTTAATGATTCACTACATCTGAACATGCGCATTCAGTCTGGTTCAAATATGCAGTGGGTTTAGCTCTGTTGCACAATCATTTATATGTTTTTGAATCTGTCTACCATTTTGCATTGCCTTATTAGCATACTCAGAGATGCTCATTTTAATAATGTTGCCCATTCACATGTCATTATGCAGTCATTAGCATATACCGTGCCACATCATGCTGCTCAGTATTAATATTTTGTACAGCATATTTTTCTGAATCACACACACCCTGCACATTGCCTCTTCAAACCTGCTGATAAATCTGTAGATTTCTAACCCTCTTACACTTTGAATGCCATATTATTTATCTTGTTTTGACCTTATTGTGAATATTCTGTAATACTACTGTGTATAGTACTTCATTCCTGTTTTATTAATAATTGTATATATTTGCCATAGTCATTTTACATTCTTTTTGTTTTTGCTGTAATGTACATCTCTCTTCTCCTACTTGGGCTAAGACTGAAATCGGTCATTTGAAATAAGTCCTCTACCCCCCCCCCCCATAAATAAATAAATTATAGGCTAAAGATGGAGTAGCAACTCAAAAGTCACAGAAAAGGCTGCAGCTTCAAACTAAACTCGCTAGCTAAACAACTGACCCAAGATTCTATGTTGCTTGTGGTGAAGATGGAAGGCTATTGTAAGACAAATGCATCAATGCTCAAGGAGGAAGAGCAACAGTAGTCTCACAAGAAAACATGAGACTGTTGTTGTTGTTGTATCTTTCGGCTTTTCCCGGTTAGGGGGTCGCCACAGCGGAACTCCGGTCTGCTAATGATTGGCAGTAGATTTTTATGTACCGAGTTGCCAGCCCTGACGTACAACCTTCAACGAAAGTATGCCTATTCACATGTCTCCACACATAAGACTCTTTAGCTGAGAATCGAACAGGACAACGTCTTACTGTGAGGCGACAACGCTACCGCAGCGCCACCACCAAACATGAGACTGTGAAACATGAGAAAACCAAGAGCTGGAAAGAGACTGCTTTATTCATTTCTATGAGAACAGCTACATTGCAGCATAAATTGTCCCAAAAGGCAGACTAGGTGTCCAAAATGAATAGTGAGGACAAGTCTTTGAGACCTGAAAGACCTTTAAAGAAACCATATACATAGGCAGTTTGATTTAAAAATGATACTAAGGACTGAACATTGTCTTTATTAAAATGACTTTTTGTATAAATATGATTTTATTTGATATAATAGGCCCATGCCATGCTCGGTGTGTGAGTGTGTTTGTGTGTGTGTGTGTGTGTGTGTGTGTGTGTGTGTGTGTGTGTGTGTGTGTGTGTGTGTGTGTGTGTGTATTTGCTTATCCTGAATAAGAGATTCAGCTCTTTACTAGGGAGCAAGACAAATCTGATCCCTCTGTAACTGGAACACACATTTTTGTTTCCCTTTCTGAAAACGGAGAATACCATCCAGGTTTCTCAGTCTGGAGCAGAGCTGTAGCTATACTATTTGGCACCTTGGGCAGTCCCCTTCAACCCAAAGTTAAAGAATAAAAAAAAATCCCACAAAGTTGAAGAAGAAGTTGAACAAAAAGCTGCTAAACATGTTAATTTCAGCAACCACAATATCATCTGTGGCTGCTGAAATGAATAATTGTGCTTTGTTCCCACCTTGACTAGAAGCTGTTCAGCATGGCTTATCACTCCAGCTGGGAGTCTGCACCCAGGGCAATTGTTCCCTTTAACTCATCCAAGTTCCAGTACTTTTCAGAATTACTGTTCCTATTTTCCATGCATGAGCAAAAAAGGAATGGTTACCATTACATTTTTAACAATATACAATACCTTCAACATTTCCAACCAGATTCCATACACGCTTACAGCCTTGTGACCTCAGAACTGTTTGCCTGCCATAGTGATTTCAACTGCACAACTGGTCCCACTCCTGTCAACATGCAATTAAAGGATGCTAAGATTAAACAATAGGGATTGTTTGTAGCACTTTATGCTCAAAGGAGGGCATGTCTTCTGAGCTTAGGAGTTTATTGAAGTACTCTTTCTACATCTTAACATCTTTGTTTAGAACAATCTCAGCATTGCTCCTCACTTCCAGTTTCTAGATGGTTTGCCAGAATCTCTTTGTGATCATCCAAGTCATTCTATATGACTTGCAAAGCTTCGCTTATACCTAGGCCTTCAATTGCTTCAGTGACTGCCCCAGGAGAGCGCCATCTTTAGTCCATGAAACATACACATAAATGGACAGATACCACACATACACACACAAGTGCACACTAATAAAGCCCATGTCAGTTATATGTATCAATTTAATATTTCACAACTTATGTCAGCACTTCATTTGTGTATCATTTTAAACATTTTCTTTATGCCAGTACTGTAAATTTGTAAACTCTGTGGCAGTAAGCATAGTCCCCCCTCCCACATGCTTAAAAGTTCACTACTACAGAAAAGTACAGATCAATGGCTAAGTTTATACAGCACAGTTAACTGTAAAATCTTTATGAATGTTGATGTAAAAAAAATAAAAAAAAACATTGTGAGAATCTCAGAAACTGCAATTCATTTGTCACATTAAATTCTAAGGAAAATCTGATTTGTAACACATCTACAGTAATAAAGCCCTTCTGCTATTTTACTATCCAGATAAAATATGCTGCCAATTTTGTGTGCACTTCTTCTGTACATAATTTCATATATTATCTTTATTGTTAAGTTTTGCAAGTTGTATTCCAATAAGGCAATTTCTTTGCCCTCATATTTCTAAAGCTTATTACTACAGAAAGTGTGGATCGCTTGTTGTGTTGAATCATTTGCTCTGTTAATGCAGTACAGTTAACCATAATTTTCTAAAACACTCTTGTCAAAAAAAATAAATAAAAAAGCAATGTTGTTACCCCCCCCCCAAAAAAAAAATTCAGTATATTTTATTCATCTTGAATTCTAAGCAACAGCATGGTTTCTAGCACAGCTGCAATAATGAATTCCCTGGGTCATGTGACTAGATAAAGAAGTGACACTCCATGTTATCGTACGTTTGCCTGTACATAATTCATTTCCGCTACACTGAAATCTAAACTATAGTCTTTTTTGTAGCAGTATTGGCCATGTACCTGTGTATCTGTATGACAAAATGTACTTTGATTATGGCATTTTTTTGTGTGCAGTCTATTCTGAATTTTGGATAAGCAGGCTTTTACCAGTCGAAAATCCGGATAATATATGTCCATTTAATTGGAGACTAAACCACCTAGGGAGGAGATTTTATAGGAGAAATACTGGCACCCTCTAAAGACTAAGTCTCAATCAAACATTTGTGTACACCATTGCTTTCAGCATGTGGTTTTATATGACAAACCTGCTAGAAAGGAGACATCAACAATGTCTGCATTTTATACATCTTAAGAATTTAGAGCAAGATCCAGTGCTAGGTTTACTTTGGGATGGGAGAGAAAAATTGGCAGACTGTATGAAAAAAAAAACAAAAAAACAAAGGCTTCTCTACCAAACCATTGTTTTCAGCTATTATTTAATTCACTGAGGGTAATAACACTTGAGTGAAAACAACGAATACATTAAAATCATTTCTTGTATTGAGAAATTTTTTTGTAATGAGAGATAGAAACCATGCATCCCACATTCCAAACTGATGGCTACAACTGCGTGTTTGTGTGTGTGCTATAGAGAAAAGACCAGACAATCTATTTCCATTCTTAGCTTGTCTATTCAATTCTTTGGATGTGAACGGCTGTTTGTGTGTGTGTGTGGGGGGGTCATTGAAGACGTCAGATGTAACTGACGATATTTAGATTTTAAGTATCTTTAATGGCTGCTTTTCTGTATCTCCAGATGTTGCTGTGTGGTATGAAATTAAAGTTGATGTAATAAATTAGTTAAGTAAAAACTCAGAAGATGTTCAGGTGTCCTTTCCCAGGAACTTCTTTTGATGCCCAGAAATGCAGCACATTAATTTTACAAACATATTAATTCGGGGTTGTTATAACCACAGTTAGTCCTGTTTACTAGAGTATAATGTTTGTCTTTTGAATATTTTGGAAAATATATATTTTAGAAATATTTGTGTTTTACAAATGTAGTTCCCACTGTATTTCATTGTAGAAGTAATAGACAGCAGTTTTCCATTATACCACAAGGTAGAGCTCCTTTTCAGGAACATAAAAGACAATTTCAAAAGTGAAAGAGAGGAGACTGGAACACTAGCTGAAGGAGGGAAGACTGAAAGACTAGCTGAAGGGAAAAGGGCCTTGCAGCATGACTGGATTTTTTTTCTTCTAGTGTTTTGGGACAGAGAAGTGAGGTAGCAGTTTGTGTCTGTCTCTTGCTGAAATCCTGGATAATGGTATTTTGTGGATTCAGGAGGGAAGTTCTGAAACCAGTAGTTCCACGCCTGCATATAATTCAGCAAGAAAAGGAGTTCCCTTGAGCCTAGTGAAGAGATGCCATAGATAACTACCAGAGTTCTGGTGGGTGATTTTCCATTTTTCTTGTTGGAGGAACTGCATTGCCTGGTCACTGGGATATTCTCGATGGAGTGGTGAGAGACTTTTGGCCGTCATTTTTTTATACTTTTATAAGATTGTGGATTCCCCCCTAAACGCATTCTGGATTACAAATAGCTGGGATCCATATGAGCTCTAACCTTGGTTCCCATCATGCCGGCAGTAGGACTGTAAGTAGTCACTGGCCAGTGAACAGGGTACACTAGAGTGTCTCATAGTTGGTCTGTTTAGATTGATGAAGGGGATAGAGGGTGTTAGTACTGTTGCCTTAAAGACACATTTATTGCTAAGTGACATTGCATTTTTCTCATGTTAGTACTGCTGCCTTCAAGAATCTTTACTGCTCAGTGACATTGCATCTTTTTCATATCTGTACTGTTGTATTATAACCTTTTTTTTCCGTCAATGACATTGCATTTTTTTCTATGTTTGTATTGCTGCATTATAAAAACTTTACTGCTCATTGATATTGCCTTCGTGTGCATGTTTGAATGTCAAGATCTTTTCTGTTGCGTTCTGGGGAAGGGAGCAAATGTATGGTTTCATTACATGCATATCTCACTCTGCCTTACTGCTAAATGGTGCACTGTTGAAATAATTTGCTTGTTGTTGTGCTATTGCCCTTTAAAACTAAAGTGTCACCTAGAATAAAATCTGTTATCACTTGCCACCTTGGGGTGTTGGGCCTAAAGACGGGGTGTCACCAGAGCCAGGTAGGAAGGAACCCATATCTACTTCAGCTACTCCTGCGGGTGCGCTACATTTGGGGGCTCATCTGGGATCGCCTTTACTACCTTGAACTCCACCCTATTCCCCTGTACATGCGGAAAGCAATTCCAGCAGCAAGATGAACTCAGAAGTAGCTGCTAAGTGGTGCAAACAGCACAAAGCTCAGTCAGAGCACTGTTTAGTTCTAGTGTTGCCAGGGGTCACATGGACTGATGCAAATACAGCAAGCCACAGGATCCTTACCAGTTGTAGGGCATGGATTTTTATTAGACTGCACTATGGACACTACTGAATAGAGCACATTGGCCTTATTAGAATGGAAAAGTCCTTTAGTATATGAGCACATACCTTCGAGTGTACAAATTTCAGTGAGAGTGCAGTCCGTGTGGTAATCCCTGAGAAGTGCACTAACCCAGCAACCGAGGAAATACTTGTGGAAGTTATCCAAGTAGGTCAGAACCTTACACCAGAAGCTGCAGCTTCACTGCCCATAAATACTATAGGGCCTGAAGTTTTAAATACTTTGGGAAGCCTTGTAGAAAAATGCTTACAGCCTACACAGCCACTCACTGTGTTTGGCTACCGCAAATTGTGTTTCTTTTCTGGCAAACAACCCACACCTCAGGGAGAGGAAGATTTTGAATCTTGCATGGATCTGGCTTCACAAGCCCTAGAGGAGTGGGATATCCCAGAATCTCAGAAGAAGTAGCGGATAGCTGAAAGTCTAAAGGGATTAGCAGTGGATACCATACAGAACCTAAGGATGGGTAAGCAAGATTATACGGCCAAGGACTATTTAGGAGTACTGCAGGATTTTTTTGGAAGGACCGAGAGGGCTGCAGACCTACTGTATCAGTTTGAATATACATACCAAGAGGTTGGTGAGAAATTATCTGATTACATTAAGTGATTAGATAAAATGCTCCACAGATCATCCTAAAGAAGGGGTGGATCCTAAAGTAGCTGACCAAGTACGGATCGGACAAATTTTACAAGGAGCTCAAGCTATGGACCCCGTTATGTGGAAACTGAGGATGAAAAATTGGGAGGAGACTCTAACTTATTCTCAGTTGGTTAAAGAAGTGAGGGTAGAGGAAGCCCTGTCGGAAGCAAAATCTCAAGGTTCAGCAACAATTAAAGCAGTGAGTGAACACAAGCAGGAGCCTATAGCCATGCTTACTACTCAAACAGGAGTCATGGCCCAGGGTGTCCGCGATGTAGAGGTGTCACAGTTGCAGGTGCAGGTGTCTTCCCTAATTGACAACATAGCTCAGGTCACCAAGGCAGAATTGCAAAAAAGTCATGGTAACTTTAGCTGAAGGGAGGAATACATCAACTAGAACCTCCACGAAAGGACTCAGGGAGGAAACGAATCAGCCAATGTTCAGAGTTCCTACTGGATTTTGTTTTCATTGTGGGGATGCAGGGCATATAAAGTGACAGTGTCCTAATGCAAACAACTTGAAAAGAGTGAATGAACTATTATTGGCTAGTACAATGCAGGGAAACTTCAACTCAGTGAAGGGGCCAGCTGAATGCCCAGTTACAAAGAGCTCCATAAAATATAACATCAAGAGACAGCATCCTCCTTTCCACACTAACCCTTGTAATAGGGGAGAGAGACTACCTACTATGCACACTTCTAGCTCATCTGAGGTGAACAACCGAATTGAAAAAACATCTCAGCAAAAATCTCAGCATCTGAGACTGCAAAGCATTACTAAGAATGAGTCTTATCCATGGAAATGGTGAGGTTGCCTGGTGGTACCTAAACCTCATGCTGACTGCTATGCAGCTGAACAACACCGGAAAAAGAAACTACCCCATGGGCTATTGGGACTGACCCCTGTCGTGTCAGTAAAAATAGAAGGGGTGTATAGTAAAGCACTGTTGGATACTGGTGCACAAATCACCATTCTGTACAGAGACTTCTACCAAAAATACTTAAAGCATCTTCCACTTGAAAAGTTAGAAGATTTGGAGATCTGGGGGTTAAGTGACAAGAAGTTCCATTATGATGGGTATGTCTCACTCAAGTTAGAATTTTCCGCTTCAGTTGTTGGGTCAACAGAAGTCTTTGAAACTCTCACTGTTGTGTGCCCCAGGCCAAAAGGAACGGATTCCGCATCTATTTTAGTAGGGACAAATACTGACCTCGTCAGAAGAATGCTGATGCCTCAGTTGACCCAGGAACACCCAACATTACATCCTCCCCTTGAGACCAGCTTTTTGTGGACTTCAAAGGGAGAAGGATAGTAAGAAGGATGAAACTGGTCATGTGTGGACCCTGTCTGGGAAAGAACATATAATTCATCCTGGTCAGGTCACCTGCTTGAGAGCCAAAGTGAGGATTTGTGGACAAACAGTTTCTTCTCATCTCATGATGGAAATGGATCCAGAAAGTGACTTGCCACCAGAGCTGGAACTAGTTCCAGAAGTTTGGCCTGAGGACTTTGCCTGTGGTGTTAAAGAATAAAGGAAGTACTCCCATTGTCCTGCGTTCACAAGGGCATTTGGGAAATGTTTATGCTGCCACTCCCTTACCTGCTTCTGTGTTGACAAGGAATGAGAGCAGAGCCAACAAGTTGAAGCTGGAAGATATTGATATAGGAGGTGGCCTCTTGCCTCCTGAGTGGGTAACCAGAGCTAAAGAGCTACTAATGAAGAAGAACAATTGTTTTTCTACCAGTGAACTGGATGTGGGCTGTGCAAAGAGTGCGGAACACTGAATAAGAGTGAAAGAGGACCGACCTTTCAGGGAAAGTTCTAGAAGAGTAGCTCCAGGAGACCTGGAGGACTTAAGAAAACATTTGGAAAAACTTAAAGCTGCAGGGATAATTCGAGAGTCAAGAAGTCCATATGCCTCTCCCATTGTCGTTGTCAGGAAAAAGAATGGGTTAATTCGTATGTGTGTTGACTATCATACTCTGAATCAGCGAACCATTCCAGACCAGTACACAACTCCCTGGATTGAAGATGCTCCAAACTGCCTGGTTGGTAGTACATGGTTCAGTGTGCTAGACTTAAGGAGTGGATACTATAAAATCCCTATGAATCCAGAAGA
This sequence comes from Protopterus annectens, assembly GCF_019279795.1. NCBI lineage: Eukaryota > Metazoa > Chordata > Ceratodontiformes > Protopteridae > Protopterus > Protopterus annectens. Next base: position 386,111,852 of record NC_056737.1, on the reverse strand, counting down.
TAAAGAGAAGACTGCCTTCATCACCCCCTTGGGATTTTTTAAGTTTGATCGCCTACCTCAAGGTTTATCAAATGCACCGGCAACTTTCCAGAGAATCATGGAAAGAACAGTTGGAGACATGTATTTCCTGGAAATCTTAGTCTACCTGGATGACCTCATTGTTTTTGGGAGGACCCTAGTGGAGCACAAAAAAAGACTGATGAAAGTATTAGACAGGATTGAGAAGGAAGGCCTGAAGTTGTCATTGGACAAATGCAAGTTTTCCAACCTTCGGTGACCTATGTGGGACATGTAGTGTCTGCAAATGGGATATCCACAGATCCCAGCAAAGTTGAAGTTGTGACATCATGGCCCAGACCCAAAACTATCACAGAGCTGTGATCTTTCCTGGGGTTCTGCAGTTACTATTGAAGGTTTGTGGAAGGATTTTCAAAGATAGCAAGTCCCCTCAATCATTTGCTCCGAAATTATAAGAAAGCAGATGAAACAGATGAAGATATCCTTGTGAAGAAGCCCAAGGGACCAAGAGGCACTAAAGAACTCATCGAGAGTCGCTGGACTTTTTAGTGCAAAGAGTCATTTGAACAGCTTAGGTATTGCCTCACACATGCCCCTGTGCTGGTATATGCTGACCCAACAAGGCCATACTCTTTACATGTGGATGCTAGCAGGGATGGCTTAGGGGGAGTCCTTTACCAGGAGCATGATAAGAAGCTGAGACCTGTGGCTTTTATCAGTCGGAGTTTATCCCCCACAGAAAGAAACTATCCTGTGCACAAGTTGGAATTCCTTGCCTTAAAGTGAGCGGTAGTGGACAAGCTGCATGACTATCTCTATGGGGCTGAATTTGAAGTGCAGACTGACAACAATCCTCTGACATACATCCAGACCACTGCAAAGCTAGATGCTACTGGCCACAGATGGATAGCAGCTCTATGCAACTATAATTTCAGTTTAAAATATTGCCCAGGACATGAAAATGGAGATGTTGATGGTCTGTCCAGAAGACCTCATGGAGATTTACACCCCAACGTTGAATGGGTGGAAATTCCAGCACCAGGAGTGAGAGCTATGTGTCAGATTGCAATCTGCTATCAATACACTGAATGTTGGGCCCAGGAGTTGGGTCTGTCTGCAGCAAGCATACCTCAAGCTTATTGTAATCTGGTCACTTTACAGGCTTCATCTCTATCAGCTTTGAGTAACAGTGACCTTAGGATAGATCAAAGAGAAGACCCCTTGGGTCAGCTGGTGGTAGCTGCTTTAGAAAAGAAACAAATTGATATGCTTTGCACATTCATCCTCTGGCCAAACTTTTGGCCAAAGAATGGGACAGACGCCAGATATAGAATGGACTAGTGTACAGGAGATCTCCTAGTGCACTCGGCAGTGAAAAATGGCAATTGTTGCTTCCTCAGAAGTATAGAGAAGTAGTACTCCGGTCATTGCATGATGACCATGATCATCTTGGTTATGATAGAACTATGGGTCTGGTACGAGACAGGTTCTACTGGCCATGCATGAAGCAAGATGTTGAGGATTATTGTTGTACTTGTCTTCGTTGCATTCAAAGCAAGACTCTGCCGACCAGAGCTGCCTCATTGGGTCAAATGGAAAGTAGTGGACCCATGGAACTGGTTTGTATAGATTTTCTATGCATTGAAACAGATGAAGGCGGGATCAGTAATGTGCTGGTGGTAACAGACCACTATACCCGATACGCATTTCCCACTCGTGATCAGAAAGCTATTACAGTAGCGAAACTACTAGCTGAGAAGTTCTTTGTACACTATGGCCTGCCAATGAGGATGTGATTTTGAGACCAAGCTTGTCCATGAACTACTCACTCTTTTGGGAGTTCAAAAAAGTCGCACCACTCCTTATCATCCTCAAGGGGATCCGCAGCTGGAGCGTTTCAACAGAACTTTACTAGATATGTTGGGATCACTATCTGCTGAGAAGAAGAGTCAATGGAGTAGACATGTTGCCACAGTGGTGCATGCTTACAACAGTACTAAAAATGATGCTACAGGGTTCTCACCTTACTTCCTAATGTTTGGAAGAGAAGCTTGTCTTCCTGTTGACGTCACCTTTGGAGTCACAGCTGATGATACACCAATGTGATCTCATAGCAGTTATGTTGAGAAACTCAAAGAAGAACCTCAGACAGGCCTATGAGCTAGCTGAAAAATCAACAGGACAAAGACATCAGCAAAGCAAGGCTCACTATGACAAGAAAGTGAAGATGCATGATTTGCAACCAGGGGACAGAGTCCTTTTGAGGAATTTGGGTCTACAAGGAAAGCATAAACTAGCTGACCGCTGGGGGGGTCTGAAATTTACCTAATTTGTTCTCAGCTACCTAATATCCCTGTCTACCAAGTTTGCCCTGAGGGGAAAGAAGGACCTGGCACCGCAAAAACTTAATGCCTTTGGCAAAATCAGTGAGACTCATGAATCTGGAACCCAGAATGGCTCAGTGGAAGCCTAATTCAAGGCGATCCAGAAGACTAAGGTGGAAAGGAAATATCCTCTCCAGTGTTCAAGAGCCCATGCTTCCTCCTGCTGAAAGTGAGGAGGACAATGACGATGACTGGGGTTTCAGTGGGCTTTTTTATGAGGATGTTCGAGACCCCATGGGCTGTAATCTCAATGTAAATGCACCGGAATTCATTCCTTGTCATTTTGAACAGCCCAGAACTGACAATAGACTAAGTGGTGTTTCTGTACCTCTTGCAGAACTTGATACTGATGGAGGCCCTGCTATGAAAACTTCAGAAAATAGTGCTGAGGACAGTCATACCATTATGGAAAAAGAAAGTGAAGTTATACAAGAGGAGATCTTAGAAGTAGACAAAATGCCTACTGAAGAACTGGACATTGAATGTGCTGTGAGTGAAAAACCTTCCGAGCAAAATTCCTTAGTTGTCTATCCCGAACCAAAACTGCAGAGACTGATTCGGCCCCCTCAGAGACTTACATATGACAGTTTGGGACATAGTATATAGGAACCTGTGACCACAGCTCATTGGAGAGTCTGCCCCCACGACCTCTATACCTCCTGCTCCATTGGTGGCACCTCAGTCCAAGTTAAGCATAATGCTGATCGTCCTTGGTGGGAGGTATGCAAAAATATTATTATGCTGCTGGTGCATTAGTGCTTGTAAATATTTTACTCCTAATCTATCTTTGACTTGGGGGGGACCCAAGATTTTCAAGTGGGAGGGGGGAGTGTAGCTCCCACTGTATTTCATTGTAGAAGTAATAGACTGCAGTTTTCCATTATACCACAAGGTGGAGCTCCTTTTCAGGGACATAAAAGACAATTTCAAAAGTGAAAGAGAGGAGACTGGAACACTAGCTGAAGGAGGGAAGACTGAAAGACTATCTGAAGGGAAAAAGGCCTTGCAGCATGACTGGATTTTTTTTCTTCTAGTGTTTTGGGACAGAGAAGTGAGGTAGCAGTTTGTGTCTGTCTCTTGCTGAAATCCTGGATAATGGTATTTTGTGGATTCAGGAGGGAAGTTCTGAAACCAGTAGTTCCACGCCTGCATATAATTCAGCAAGAAAAGGAGTTCCCTTGGGCCTAGTGAAGAGATGCCATAGATGACTACCAGAGTTCTGGCGGGTGATTTTCCATTTTTCTCGTCGGAGGAACTGCGGTGCCTGGTCACTGGGATATTCTCGGCAGAGTGGTGAGAGGCTTTTGGCCGTCATTTTTTTATACTTTTATAAGATTGTGGATTCCCCCTAAACTCTTTCTGGATTACAAATAGCTGGGATCCATATGATCTCTAAACTTGGGCCCCATCATGCCGGCAGTAGGACTGTAAGTAGTCACTGGCCAGTGAACAGGGTACAATAGAGTGTTTCATAGTTGGTCTGTTTAGATTGATCTAGGGGATAGAGGGTGTTAGTGCCTTAAAGACTCTTTATTGCTAAGTGACATTGCATTTTTCCTGTGTTAGTACTGCTGCCTTCAAGAATCTTTACTGCTCAATGACATTGCATCTTTTTCATATCTGTACTGTTGTATTATAACCCTTTTTTCCCCCTCCATGACATTGCATTTTTTTCTGTTTGTATTGCTGCATTATAAAAACTTTACTGCTCATTGATATTGCCTTTGTGTGCATGTTTGAATGTTAAGATCTTTTCTGTTGAGTTCTGGGGAAGGGGGTAAATGTATGGTTTCATTACTTATATATCTCACTCTGCCTTACTGCTAATTGGTGCACTGTTGAAATAATTTGTTTGTTGTTGTGCTATTGCCCTTTTAAAACTAAAGTGCCACCTAGAATAAAATCTGTTATCACTTGCCACCTTGGGGTGTTGGGCCTAAAGAAGGGGTGTCACCAGAGTCAGGTAGGAAGAAACCCATATCTACTTAAGCTACACCTGCGGGTGCGCTACACAAAAACAATAGCAGAATTTATCCCTTGCCACCACAAACATGAAGTTACATTATGAATTATTTTCCAAGGTACTGTCAGTTTTATTTATTAACAACAATGAATTATTTTCCAAGCTACTATCTTGCCAAGTTTGTACATATGTGAAGAAAGACAGCCTTAGCATTGTATTAACATACTACATTAAGAAGATTTCAAGACTACATAAAGCTAACCTTGACCAATGAGTCATAGAAGTAATCTAGGCCCTGTGTACAGTAAGGTATAAAACATGGTATAAGCAGAAGTGACTTCACACCTCCATAAATATGAGGAATTTGGGCAAAAAAGCAACAAGAAAATGCAAAGCAATCTGCTTTCTATACCAACAAAACTCTCTTAAAAATAATCAAAATCAGTTCTGCAATATTGTCAACATCACTGGATGAACACAGAAAGACAATCTTCTAAACAGCGATGCAGTTGTCACTACTACTTCATCAAATGATGTCATTACTAAATTGTTTGCACTCTCTAGTACCGTGTGATTATCCAGTCCCTCTCCTACAAGTAGTACCTCCACCATGAAACTCCTATTCTACTATTCTACTTCAGAATGATCATCACAAAAGATATAGAAAAGAGAATTGATCAGATAGCTTTAGCTGTTCCTGCAGGAGCAGATGTCCTATTACCTTGGTTCATTTTATTTTGCAGAGACCACCCACTCTATCACCTTTTCGAGTTGTACCTTACCAGAAATACACTGCCTGCTATATGGAAACAAGCCATAATTAAGCCAAACTGAGCAATTTAAGCCAGTGTCAGTACTACGGATATTGGGTAAAATCTGTCTAAAGCTGATAGTGACACAGTTAGCAGAATTCGTCAAGAAGTACAATATTCTGTCACTTCGTCAACATGGGTTCTGGTCAGAATATAGCACTTTGACCGCACTCCATACAGTAACAGGCAACCTGTAAAAAAAGAAACCTCCTAAATGGATCTGTCTTCAGTGACATCACTAAGACAGTTGACCTAACGAGAATAACTTCTAAATTCCCTAATTAATGCTGGCATAAGCACAGACTCACTCCCTTAGTTCAGAAACTGTATGACTTATCAACAGTTTCTCAATCAAATAGGATTTACTTTCTCTCCTTCATCCTAAGTCACTAAAATGGTTCATCAGCATTATCATCACCTCTCATATTCCCACTGGTCAACAAACTTCCAATCATATTACCATATACTCCAATTATTCTATACACTGACGATGCGGTCATTTACAGAGCCCCTTCCTCTCACTCCACTCTCAAAGGAGAACTGTAAAGTAATCTTTACCATCTTACAGAATGACTGTTGAACAACATATTAAAACTAAACCCTAAGAAAACCAAGACAGTGATATCTGGAACTAGAAACTAGCTGACAGGAGTTCCGCAAAACTGGGAATATTACAAAGCATCAAGGAACAAAAAAAAAAAAAAAAACAAAACAAAAAAACAGCAGTATATTTTAAATATCTAGGAGTTTGGTTAGACCAACCCCCAAAATACCAATATCATATAAAAGTTATCAAAACGTACGTTACACAAGCTACTTTTCTGGGCCAGAAAGATCTTACATTTCTTCCCATGGAGGAAGAAATGGCCACAGCAAAGGAGCAATACTCTGACGAAATTAACTTGTAGACGGCAATATGAGATTACAGTCTAACACTGCCACATCCCTAAACCTTCTCCTTAACAAATGCCACACTGCTAATACAAGCTACTCCACCATGGCCTCATGTTCTTGGGAATCACTGCTTATGCAGCTCAACTCCATTTAATCCTACAGCACATTCTGTGACCCCGCAGCACAATTCATTGCACAGAATAAAATACATATGAACTACATACCCTTACTTACTTATCTCATACTTCATTGCCTTACCCTCACTAATCAACATGAATTCAACTAAACCTTCATTCTTGTATTGCATTCCTTCCTTTGTCCCCACCTAGCTTTGAACTCACTGTCCATCTCACTTCAACTAATCTAACCATCCCTTTGTCCCTTCCATGTTTCTTTAGTATTTTCTGCAAATACTCTTTGAGATAGAGCTATATGATGTATGTAACTCAGATTAAACATACACAGTATAACATTGTTATGATAGACTAACTCAGGGTAAAATAGTTACTTGCCCGATTGTAAATGCTTTGGTAGACTGTTCCCAAACTGAGCACTCCTACAGTCAATATGGATCAGCACCATATCCATGTTATCAATAGAAATAAATACAAACAAACATCCAAATCTACATATACAAATAACCTTAGTAACAAGGACATCATCAGGTTTGATAGAGAATTAGTAAAAACTGGGTCACTCATTAAACCGACTACATCATTTCCATGTCTACTGTGGTGATAAAGCATCAACAATTCAATAATTTGGCTTTAGAACAAAAGTTCCTGAAGCATTTGTTTCTACATTTGTCAAACATAAGCAGTACTTTCAGATTCACATAACTTCTAAATAAAGGAATTTTCTGATTTATTCTATATTATTATCCTCATTTATACCTGGTGGACTGTAGAAAAGCAGGAAAAATGCAGATTCTTATCTGTATAAATTAGAGTGTACATGCCATTATAAGGTTACTGCGCATTAGTCATTTGCTGTTACTCTTGGAAATGACAAACTGAATAAAGGACTATTGAATATTCATATTGATCCAAACTTTTCAAAGCACATATTATAGGAATCAAGGTGCTATTGATAAGATATGGCAAGCTCATTTAAGCTGTCAAGGCCTCCTTGTTGAATCTTTTTGAATAACAGTGCTCTGAACATTTTGGTGACATATTGTTTAATGTGGGGAGAAAATATTGCCTTTTCAAAATGAATAATTAGCACTAAAGAAATAATTTATAACTATATAAAGATGAGACATTGGTATCTCTGTAAGCAAAATTATAAACTTTGAAGCAGACCCATTAAAATATTGGCATGCAAGAGTAAATGTTTATTTTCCTTCTAGTCAGACCTAGGTAATAAATTATGCTGACAACAACTTTTACCCTCTTTATATGCAGATTAATGAGTGATTCAGTTAATTCAGTCTAAAAGCTTTGTTAAGGTTATGATGATAAAATGAATATACTGTAAATGATTCAATAATCAAATGTATAAAATCAACTCCCATCTCCAACTACTTCAATCTGCTGAGTACTAAAGGGTTTATGAGCTCATAGTGAAGTCCCTTTGTGTGCTTATTAGAGGAAGCATGTAGTTTAACAGCACCAATTTAAATTAATCTGTTGGCATTGAACCAGCATGAACAGAAGTGTTTTGGAGGAATGTGTGTCTGTATCTAAGTGCAGAAATGTCCATTTTACTGAAAGCAAACTCTGTTATTATCAGATATTACAGTTTTTGGAATTGCTAACTTCCTCACAATTGTGCATCTGTGGAGTTAGTACATCTGAGATAGTGGGTACAATGGGTTTTGGGGTGGGGCTAAGACACTGGTTGACTTTTATTGTTGTGTGGTCTTTAGATTTTTTAATTTTAATTTTTTAGGGTTTTAGATTTTTTTAAATATTTTAATTAAAATTCTATATACAAGAGCAAACATATTAACATAATAAAGCAAAGACGTCTTTACACACATTACTACATCAAATGCATCAGATTTCTTCTGATGTGTCATTTGGCTGAATTCCTGTGTTGTCATTTATAGTTGGTTTTGTTGGGTTGGTTTCATGCAGAATGGATTTGGAGGGGTGGCTGTCAGTTTCATGGTATGAATCTCTAATTAGTTGACTCCTCCTTGAATATTCATATTGAAACACACCCGCGCATTTCCAAACAATCTGAGTTTATATAACAATCAAACATATACAATACCTAGCAAATTCAATTAACTCTTAAATAAAGTCCTTCTGGAGATGGACAGACTTGTAGAACAGAGCCTACCTTCATAGGTTTAAAAGCCCGCATTTGCACTTGTTTCCCGCCTTTCCTGTAACTAGTCTAGTCCAGATACAGATTTGCTGTATCCAGGACTGTATGTACGTTTCTGAGCCCCCCAAGCCTTTCTGTGTTGGAAGGAAGCCTTCTAGCTTATCAGTGAGTGATAAGCACTAGGTAGCCTATCAATCACAAGAGGAATGGTTTCGGGTCCAGAAATTGTACTTTATTGGCTGTTTGGGCAGTTTTTCCAGCTCTTTCAACTTTCTGGTTTAAAAGCCCGCATTTGTGCTTATTTCCCGCCTTTCCTGTAACTAGTCTAGTCCAGATACAGATTTGCTGTATCCAGGACTGTTTGCAAGCTTTTGAGTTGTGCCAAAAAGTCTGCTCTTCAATTTTTCCCTTAGATCTGCTAGTTATCTCCTCTCCTGCACTTTTACTAGCTTATTAGTCTAGCACTTTACCAGACTTCTTGTAACAGTTATTGTAGCACACAAAAGTGCTACCAGCACTAAATGTTCTACAAGGAAACAGCTCCAGCACTTATTATTAATGCCCACCCCTCCAGGCATGTCGATAGGTCAGTTCCCTGTGCTTTCTCTTATTAACCTGGTAAACTTGGGCATCCTGAGGCAATGTAGCAACTGCCTCATGTACACTGACAACCCACTCCTCATACCTCCCAACACTCAGACTTGCGAGAGATGCACTTATATATCCAAATTGGAAGCCACACACTCTCCAGCCAAGACCAGAATAGCTGGCCAAGAAGGGAAGGTCATCACTTGCACCACACCACATAGAAGACATAGCCCTCCAGAACACGCACCAGCACTGCCTTCACATAAGAACACAAACCACACACCCACCTTCATGGAGGCTTTCAATAAAAATCTACCCAAACAGCAGAGACCTCCAAGACAGAAACGCACTCGACCACCACAACACAACACTAATCACGAGACACATAACTGTCCTAAACAGTGTGCCACTCAACCAAAGCCCCTAAGGCAAAACAGCATACCCAACACACTAGTCATAGGTGACTCTATAGTGAGGCTCACTGATGTCCCACTCACTAGGTTGAATAAGAAGAAAGTAACAGTCAGCTGCCTGTCAGGTGCCAGGATCTGCCACATAACACATGCACTCAGGTCCCTCAACAGCAGGTACAAATATGACTCTGTCATTGTACATGTGGGTGTGAATGACCTGAGACGTACCTCCCTGGACTACATGAAAAGAGACATGGAGGAGCTCTCAGATTATGTAGCCCAGGCGAGTATGACCCTAGCCCTGAGCTGCCTCCTACCATCACACAGAATGATACCACAGTACAACCAGAAAATGATTGATTTCAACAACTGACTAAGTTTGTGGTGTCATTCTAAGGGGACCCAGTACCTGTCTGCCTGGGATGACATGACTGACAGACCTTGATGCTTTGCCAGAGATGGCCTGCATCTGTCACCCCTGGGCTTCTGGTTACTGGCCAAGGCTCTTGCCACCCCTATAGTGCCTTTCTTAGGTGGTGTGCCAAAGACCAAATTACCACAGTAACAGCTACAAACAAATGCAATCTGAGGGTCATACTACTCAACACTAGAAGTCTAAATCTCAAAATGCACTCATTCGAACCACTCCTTAAGATGGAGAACATCAACATTTGTGCTGTAACAGAGACATGGTTCAAGGCAGCAGAATGCACCCCTGCACTACCAGGCTATAACTCATTCCACACCTTTCGGCCCCAGAACTTGGACCGAAGCACCAAATTTGGTGGTTTTTCCATATTCATAAAGGATGTGCAAACCTCCAGACTGGTAGCCCAACATAATGCATCAGAGATACTTCAGGTGAAGCTAACATTGGGTAAGACAGCGATTCAGGTCCCCAACCATGTCCCAAGACTCACACTCCATGTTCCTAAGCACCGTGGAGAATATTAGGGTCCAACCTAACACTCTCATACTGGGTGACTTCAACTACCCCTCCATTAAATGGGAAAACTACTCATGTACCAATACAATTGCCTAACATTTCCTGGAATTCATTAATTGCAATGCCCTGGACCAGCTCATTCTTACCCCCACTAGAAGTAGCAACATCTTTGATCTGGTCATTTCTAACATGGGAGACCGTTCCTCTACACCAATAGTCAACTCCTCCCTGGTTAGATCCGACCACAAACTAATCACCTTGGAAATCCAACCCCCCCCCTGCAAAAGTAACCACCATGAAAAACTTCTCCAAAGATAACTTTGGGTTCCTAAAAACAGAGGTGGCTAAGTTCACGGCATCCATACAAATGGAGAATACTTGCATGACCACCGAATCATAGACCAATGCACTGTACGAACACGTACACAAATGCATGGATCTCGCCATACCCAATAGAACCAAGACGCTCTCCTCCAAAAAAAAGGAAGCCAATCTGGTGGTGGTCCCCTGCCATAAACAAACTCTACAACAGAAGGAGGAAACTGATGTGGAATAAGGTGAAGTCCCAAGACTGGAAAAACTCCCTTTTAAGCCTCAACAAAAAGTTGAAATCCCTCATCAAATCCTCTAAAGCTAGCTATGAAAACAGAATTGCAGCAGATAGTAAAGACAACTACAAGGCCTTCTGTAGTTATGTAAAGAATCTCCATGGCAATACCCAGATTTGCTCTGAGCTACTGCACAATGGTACCTCCTATACCGAGCCAACAGATATTGCAAATATACTGCCCGACAGATTCAGTGCCAACTTTACCCCTCTTTCCTCCAGCAAAGGACCAACCACAATACCAGTAGATTGCCAGGCACCCAGTATTACTGCTGCACAGGTTAAAACAGCACTGTCCAAGGCCAAGAATACAGCTTCTATGGGACCTGACACTATCCTTGGCTGTGTTGTACATGAACTACAGAGTGAACTGGCACCTCATCTGTGTGCCTGTTCAATCACAGTGCAGGCTTTGTCCCTACCGAATGGTGCATTGCTACAGTCATCCCTCTACACAGAGGAGGAGCGACTACAGACCCTGGGAACTATCGCCCCATTAGCCTGGTGAATCTGATATGCAAAGTTATGGAATGCATCATCATGGACCTAATAAACAAGGATGTAGGGAATCTACAAACTCTGGATCCCACACAGTTTGGTTTTATGAAGGGTAGATCATGCCTGCTCAACCTGGTCGACTTCTCTGAGTCAGTCACCAGAGCTGCGAATGAAGGCAAGGTGGTGCATACAGCCTACCTTGATCTGGCTAAGGCTTTGATACCATTCTCCACTCAGGAATTATATAAAAGCTCACTAAGCTAGGCATCAACTCCTATATCACTAGGTGGGCTTCAAACTGGCTCACAGATAGAATCCACAGTGTGAAAGTACCTGACTCCAAGTCAGACTGCCAAACTGTCACGAGTGGAGTCCCACAGAGTTTGGTCCTAGGTCCTCTCCTGTTTGGTATCTACTTCTCTGAGGTCCAGGCCAACATGAAGGGACTCTGGCTGACAAAGTTCACAGACGACTGCAAGCTGGGAGCTATTATTAACTCCCCAAGTGATGTTGACATCCTACAGAAAGGCCTCACTGAGACCAACGACTGGCATCAGAACCATATCCTTAAGCTCAATGCCAAAATATGTGTTGTCATCCCCTTTGGGAAAAACCTGGTTCCCATGAATTACCACATTGATGGTAGTCCACTGAACACAGAAGGCGTTATAAGAGATCTGGGAACACAGGTTGACAGCAACCTCTCTTTTGACCACCACATTGCCACTGTGGTCAGAAAGCCCTTCTATGTGGCACATCTCATTACTAAGGGTTTTTCATCCAGGAAGAAAGAAGTCATTGTCTCCCTCTACTCTTCCCTCATTAGACCAATCATTGAGTACAATTCCTCATTTGGCATGTACCTCACTAGACACCTGCAACAACTGGAGAGGCCACAAAAGTACCTCACAAGGAGGAACCTAGGCCTTAAAAACTTGTCCTATATGGACAGACTCAAAAAACTCCAACTATTCTCTGTCTCATATCGCCTACTTAGAGGCAATCTCTGCTTGACTTACAAAGCCATGTCTGACCCACCTCTGTTAGAAATGCTACATCTAAAAAAATCCCAATCCCTCCCCACCACACACTCCAGAGACCTCAACCTCATTACCACAATCAACAGAACAAGCTAGAGAGACAGGTTCATAACCCAGATACTGCCCATGCTATGGAATAGACTTCTCATACATGCCAAACAGAGCACCTCACTGGCCCTCTTCAAGAGAAATCCTGATGAGTGGTTGGGAAATAGAAAATTCACCCTGGGGATCATTCCAGTGGCTCTACTCGACAGAGTCACTGGGAACTAAGGTCGGGTGGCACGATACCAGGGTAATGCTATGAGCTAGGCATGTAAAGGCTGCAGGGCCATTAGCCTAGTACACATATACAAACCTATGAATCTAGAGGGGAAGGAATAAGCTAGAACTATTTGTCTTTGTCACATTATATGCTAATAAGGTGTCATTTTGTGTATTACTTTGTTTCTTATTTATACCTAGAATTTATGTTCATTAAAGAATGTAACCCTATTTGATCAGGATCTTTGTGAGTAAAGTCTGAGTTTGCCTTTCACATCCTGGCATAGTAGTTTCTTTAATCATCCAGCAGAGCTAATGTCATCTGAAAATGTGTGTTCTTCCTTTTCCAGTTAGCATCAGGGTAATCAGAAAAGGTGAGGCTAATAAGGCTTACTTGTGCTAAGCCATATCATAGAAAGGTGCAGTATAGCCTAGAGATATAACTGTAAACATATCACATATATTAACCTATGGGCAAAATAAGTAATACCTTCTCTGTGGATGGCTGTTTTCAGTTTTGACCATACCCAGTGGATTAGATGGCAGCTATTTTTTAAGGATTGCTTCTCAAAAATGACCTGATATATACAATGAGCAAACAAACCCTCACTTTATCATTCACAAAACTTTAAAATGATAATTTCAGCTGTAAAACAGAAACATATGATGTCCTTACATTCACTGCTGCAGTATTCTTAACAGATGGGATTCCCTGCTGTGGAAACCTGAATGTCCGGCCAGTCTACCAAAGACTACTTGTTGCTTTTTAAAGGTATGCTGAACGTCACCCAAATCCTCCTTGCATAGCATAGGGCATAAAGGTGATATTCAGGACTACCATAAGCAGAACTTCTTTGCTGCCAGTATGAACGTATCTTTTTGCTGTCAGTCTGTTTACCTGCGTCTTTTCTGCCAGTTGAATGCATTTTCATTCTCCAGTGACTATCTATGCCTGTTTGCTGACTTCTATTGCAGGTGCACATAAGTGGCCCATTGGGGATTTTGTTTTTTCTTCCTTTTTGCTCCTTGGGGTTAGTGTCATCCAGGAAGGGTGAATGCCAGTGTGGGAGACAGATTCCCCATAAAGACTGCCACAATAAGTGTCTTTTTTTGTCTAGGAGCATCTCATGACTATATGTCTTGTTCTATTTGTAAGGCATTCGTTCAGAAAACCCTTCGCAGTAGACTTTCTTCCCTTTCCTTGTTTCTTGAGAAACAGCATCTTAAGCTTCTTGCTAAAGATACAATGGAAGGAATCTCCCACCTAAGGGTCAGCTGTTATTGAAGAAGAAGGTGAAAAAGGTACAACCAGAATATTCTGCTGTCCAGCCTCTGCCTGGTGTTTCTCCTGAGGTCATAAAAAACCAGAGACTGTGTTGTTGGATATCTCTGCCTTGACCGTGTCGGAGGCTGGTGAGGGCCCAGCTGGCAGCATGTGTGAAGGGGCTTTGCAGGCAGCCATTTTGAATGTTCAAGGGGAACCACAGCTGATTTTTTCTGAGGGATCTAGGAGTTCCTCATGTTTTGGTTAGGGAAGAAGTTCCTTCTGTGGATCTTGACTACTGTCCTGAGTCTGAGCTTTCTCAAGCTTTCTGGAGGGGACATTCCCTTAAAAAAGAAACAAAAAATTAAACATGTTTCTTCTGCTCCTAGGGATCCACAACGTGAGTGGCAGGCCTTCACTCAGAGGCTATTTGCTGCTTTGATGTCTTTAAAGCCTCCTCAAGGTGTTTTAGTTCCTCTTCCTCCTTGGTCCTCTACTCCCCTTAAAAGGCCTAGAGAATAGGATTTTTCTGAGGATGAGTCGGATTTGGATAATGAATCTCTGCCTTATTATTTTTAAATTCCTTCTTCTTTAGACTATGGATCAGAGAAGGAGGAAGTCAAGATGTTCCTTTTGAGGAAATTTTCTTTGGGGACACACTCTCTAGGATGATGGATTTTTTTTAACTGGGATTGTGCTCAAGTCTCTGATTTCCATAAGAGGTACTATGAGTTGCTGCAGTTGGACTCCCCTAAACCTGCAACTATTCTTCCTGCTTTGACTGCTTCCCTGGATGCTTTTTCCAATGCATCTCATGCGCCTGATTCTCTGCCCCCTGCTCCCAAGAAGCCTGAAAGGTTTTATAGGGTGCCTAAGGATTGTTCTTTCCTATATAAATGTCCTGCTGCTGATCTGTCTGTTATGTCTGTAGCCTATGATAAGGCATTCTTTGCCCAAGTTATTGCTTTCTGACAAGAATAGCAGAACTATGGAAAGGTTGGGTAAGAAGGTTTACACTTCTGCTACCCTAGCTTTTAGGGCTATTAATTATCAAACCCATATGTCTAGGTATGTGCTGCCTGTTCTTTCTCAGGCCTGTCAACTTATTTCTGATTTTCCAGACTCCGTGGGTAAAACTTATTTTATTTCCTTGTTAGGAACTTCCTCTCAAGTCATTCTTCATTTTATTAAATGTAGTTATGATGCAGCAGTTGTGTGTTCTAGGGCTGCAGTTTTTGGTTCATTGTTGAGGAGGTATTCTTGGGTTAGGTGTCAACCTCTACCTTATAATATTAAAGCTAATTTGACGTATGGTCCTCTGGATTCCAAACTTTTATTTGGGGAAGCTGCTGCTGGTTGTTTAAGTCCCTTCAGGATAAGGGTAAGGCCTTACAGGAGCTTAAACATGTGCTTGTTTGTCCTGTGCCTAAATTTCAGAGAAACTACTCCACTAAGTCTGCCTTTGTTTGTAGGCAATCACGCCCTTCTACTAAAGGTAGGAAGAGTGGCAAATGGGCTCCTCCTGCTAAGACTTCTCAGTTTGTAGGAAGTCTAAAGCTTTCCTTTCCAGATAAACCAGGTGCTGTATGACTCTCCATCTCTTCCCAGCCACATTCCTCTTTTTCTTCGTCTTTCTCTTCCTGTTTGGCTTCAGATCACTCAGAATTCTTGGGTTCTGTTGATTATTCGTCAAGGGTGTTTCATGGTATGAAAATCCCATCCTCCTTTTATGGGCATTCTTCAGACTCCTTGGGAGCAACTTCCCTTTTCCCCAGAGGTTCTTCAAAATCTCTTGACTCTTGGTACTATTCAAGAGGTGCCTGTGTCCCAAAGGGGAAAGGGTTCTACTAAAGGCAGTTTCTAGTGCCCGGAAAAGAGGGCACTTGGAGACCTATTCTAGACCTCTCTCACCTAAACACTTTTCTAAAAGTGCCTTCCTTTCAGATGTTGTCCCTTCAGGCTCTGTTTCCTCTCTTGCTTTCTCAGGCCTCTATGGTGTCTCTGGATCTCAAGGATGCTTATCTCCATATTCCGATCCATCCTCTTTTCAGAAAGTTTTTTTAGGTTTCTCTGTTGCTTCCTGACATTTTCAGTTCTCTGCTTTGCCCTTTGGCTTTCTCCTGCCCCACAGGTGTTCACCAACTGCCTTGCTCCTGTGATTGCTTTTTGCAGGCTTCAAGGGATCTAAATTTTTCCTTACTTAGATGACCTGTTGATTTAGGCGTCCTCTCCAGAGCCCCTTTTGTAAAATCCTCATTTTGCCATTTCTTTTCTTCAGAGCCTGGGGTTCACTATAAATTTCAAAAAGTCTTCTCTGACTTCTTCTTAAGAGCATGTTTTTTTCTGGGTTGTAGGATTTAGACTGTACCAGTGCTTGCATCCCTGCCCCCTCCAAAGGCCTTAACTCTCATTCCTTTTTTTTCAAACTCTTCTTCTTCTGGCTTCCATTACCAGCAGGGAGCTTCTGAGCACTCTGGATTTCATGGCATCCACCATTCAGATACTCCCTCTGGCTAAACTTCACATGAGAAAGTTTCAGTGGTTTCTGAAGTCAGTGTGGCTCCAACATGCCCATCCTCTAGACTTTGTGGTTCCTCTTCTTCCTTGTCTCAGACAGGAACTTCACTGGTGGATTCAACAGTTGTCTCTGAATCCAGGAATCCCTTTGCATCACCTTCTTCCCTCTGTTAAGAATAAGAATACTGTAGCAGTGAAGGCAAGGACATATTCTGTTAGATTTTACACAACTGTACTTTTCATTGGCAAATGAGAAAGCCGTGGGCTTATGTATTTTGCCATTCCTTTGGTGGATAAATCCCTGACATGATATGGACGTGTTTTATATCTTCTCCATGCATTTCTAACTTCAGCCACTGTGTCGACCCCCCACCCCCCGCATCTTCAGGAAAGTTGTTCAAATCATTTCTACTACCACTATGGGAAGGTTACTCTTGTGAGTAATAAAACAAAGTAGATATAGTCTTCACTTGAAGTTATTTTACTAAAGAAAAATGTTTTGTTGACACTTGCCACATCTATGTTACATTCATGTTAACAAAAAAATCCTATAGTTCTTTTGTTACCTAAAAGGTAACTAGATAAGATTGGAAAGTATAGGCCAAGTAAACTATATGAACAGTTCAGATAGTATAAGCGGGAGGGAAAGGGAGGATGAGGGGAAATGAAAAAACAAGGACATCAGAAATTACTTTCCAGCCAGTGTAATGATTTGTTTCTTTAACTATTCCTCAAGTTAGCTTAAGGTGAAGCTAGTGATGCAACCAAGGCATACATTTATTAAAATATGTCTTCTGGGCCCCTCCAAACTTTCCTTTGTGTCACCCTCATATAACTGACTCATAATTTCCCAAAATTATCCCATCTGCTGTTCATCTTTAGTCCTCTACCTTCAAATTTTTGGCCACTGACAAGTGTCAATAAGCATTGGTTATAACTGGGCAAAGAGGAACATTTCTCTAGCTCAATTTGGTTACCTAAAACACCACAAATTACTTGTTGTAGTCCCACTCTAAAATCCAGTCTATGTGAACAAACATAGAAAATGTGAGACCATGAACACTGAGCACCTTCCTCACACCTCCGGCATACCCCAATAATTATAGGAAAAATCCTGGTCAATTGTGGTGGTATATAAAAATAACAGTGGGGACAATGCTAAGCAAAAACCTTACATTGTCTGGATTTTGTAGCATACTTGACCATTCTGCAAGTGTCTTTCCAAAGACTCTCTGTACATTATTTCTAGCTCTTTTTCCTATGACTGCCTCAGTTTTTTTCACCAAAGGTTTCCTTCCATCCATCAACCTTCTATATGCTTCACTGATTAAGGGTTTAGCTTGAATCTCTCCTTCCCTAGCTCTACAGTTCTATTAAATATGTGTTCTTCTTATCCTTTAACCATTTATATTCCTTAACCTCCTTACTATTGAACACTGTATCAGTCGTATATTGATCTTCAAGTCCAGATTTTTTCCTACAGCCTGTCCCATGATATAATTTGGTTATTGTCAAGAAACTGGTGCCGGTAACTCAAAACTGTTTCTTCACTTGCATTGTTAGAATATGTTCTGAATTACTTATTGGATTTTTTAACCACAGTTGAAATAATCTTCTCTGATACCAAAGCTGTATACCTAGGTGTCTTAAACCAACCTTGGAATATTCCATCTGCTCCTTTAGCACAAAATTATCCTTCTTCATTTTTTTCACTGAGCCAAGGTCTCCATAATACCCAGCCTTGACATATTCCCATTCCTAAGTAGTATAAATCTTTCTAAACTGACATATAACCAGGGTCCACCACATGGCACTGAACCTTAAGTTGGATTGCCTTGCCTGTAGACAGTGTTTGGAATCTGGGACACCCACCACTCCATACCTCTTTGATAGTGTAAGTTGTTCCCCAAGCTACCCTGGGGAAAGCTTTGTAGATTGCAATTACATTTAGGGCACTTATTAAGAAGCTGAAACCTCTCCGGTGTCATATCATTCAGAAGACGGTTAATATATATGGACTCTGTCTTGGGTGGATTAGTCTTTTGTCCTGGAACCTTACTATGTTGCTGCAGATTGCCAAATAACTTTAAGTAAGTCCCTATTTGGATTGACAGGGAAATCAAGGTATCATCAGAGAACAGTATTGTTTGAAGTCGTCTTCCTTCACGTTCATGTCCTCTAAAGTCTGACTGATGAATCTTCTACGGCAGTGGCAGAAGTATAAGTCAAATAAGAAGGGGGAAAATGGGCACCCTTCCCGATTGTCTGTCCCCAGGGCAATTACCTCAGATGAAAGTCCTGAAATTTGTATCCTTGCATTTGGGAACCTATGTGCCATTTAAATAGATTGCACATTCTCTTCACCACTCCAAATAGGAACATCAATGTCGCTCTGTCAAATGCATGTTTAGAATCAAGGCTTAGTAGTATTAGAGGGTTACTAGATAGCTGGGCATCCTCCACAAGTAATATTGTCCCTATCACATCATCACACGTTTGCTATCCTCCCACAGAGCTGCACTGGTCATTTGCAACTAACATATGGATTACTTTGGCCACCCCTCTTTGCAAATAATGACATAAAACATTTATTATCATGATTCAAGACAGGCATTGGTCAGTCGGAGGACAACAAAATGTGATATGGTATCATGGATATGATAACTTCCCACTAAGTGGAGGCACTTCATTTCCTTTTAGAACTTCATTCATAATTGTGACCCAGATATGTATTAAATTGCCTCCCCAATTTCCAGGACTCAGTGGGCAAGCCATATTACCTGGGAAATTACCTTTGGCCTGTATTTGTAATTATGCTTTTAATCCTACGGTTGTTGGCCTCATCAGTTCAACTACCCCTTCTTCCATAAACATGGAAAGATTAAGCTCTTGAATGAATGTGTTAATTTTGTCTTCATTTGCTTTGCTTCTGTGTTCAGGTGTATGAAGCTCTCTATAAAATCAAGCAAATTCAGAATGAGTTGTGGTCCCTTTAACATACTCTTTTATCATTCCTTATCCTGCAGACTACCCTAATTGTTTTGGTATTAACTGGATAACTAGGGTCTTACTGCCGTGAGAGACTTATCAAAATATAATCTCTTGATTGCTTCTTTATAAACTGCAATTTCCTGTTAGTATGTGTTTGTAAGTCTTGGTGTGCCTTCTGCATTTCTATGAGATCCATGTCTGAAAAATCTGCTATTTCTGTTGTAACCTCTTAACTTTCCTAACCACCGTTATATGTTTTGCTATTTGACCTTTCCTTATTGTCTGAAAATGTTGGTCAGTCTGATAACTCAGTTCCTTTCTAACTCAGCTGTAATCCATTAAACCCTCCACTTCTCCTCCCATTAGTTTTCTCTTAATCACTGGGCATACTGGTCTATAATGTTAGATTTATGAGACATACCTGTAGAAAAACACTAGTGCTCAAGGATTCATCACTTCACCTGTAGGTAAAGTTAGAGTTAATAATGGGGCATGATTCAAATACAGTATATGACCAATTTCCATTACAGAAACTATGTATGTAGATTCCTGACTAATAAAGATTTTATTCAAATGAGACCATGCCTGAAATCTTGGAAAAAAATATGTATACTCTCTATCCTGGTTAATGCCTTTTTGAATGAGAGATACATCTTGCAAGCCTATACTTGTGGTGCACTTAAAAAAACTTTTTTTAAACAAGAAATGTCATTATTAAATTATCACTTAGGACATAGCAAGCATGCATTTACATAAATGAAAATAAACCATACTGACATATTTTAATTGCAAACATTATACATCACCTATGATCTATCCAGTCATTGTCAGTCAAATATTACATAGCTCATTAAAATCCTGCCTGTTTTAGGCCTCATTCCTCCTCCAGAATGTTATTCTGCATTTGTTGCTCCCACAATTCCCATTTTTTCTATGTACTTTGCCCTTACCCTTTTCTAAAGATCCCATTTCCATTTTTTATCTCTGTTAGCATATTCACTACTTCTAGTACAGTTGGTTTAGACTTTGATTTCAGTTTTCTAGTAATTGCTTTTTTGGCAGCCACCATAATTAGACTCAGCATGGCCTTACTATGTCTAGACAATTTTGATTCTGTCTCATAGCTCAAAAATCATTTCCTTAGTTATACCAATTTCCTCACCCACTATTTCTGATAGAGTAGTCTGCAGGGAACTTTTAAAGTCTGTCAACTCATTACATTCCCAAAAAATATGTTCTCAATTACCTCTTTTTTCTCCATCATACTGCCAAAAATTTCTGTCTACCTAAGGAAAAATATCTCTGGAGTCTACTTATTAGGTAGACACCTGGGGTATAAAAATACCTATGTAAATTACACTTCCAAGCAAAGATACTAAATCTTCTACACTTTGTTGCAGATTTGGGAGACAAATATATATCCCACCATTCTTTCTTTGTGAATTGGTTATCCGGTCTCTAATCCTTTCTAACTTCCTCTGATTGATTCCAATAGTTATCATGCAATATTTTCTATGCTCTACTAATTATCCATTTTTTAACAACAGCTTATATTCAAGATTCTGCTAAAAACTCTACTAGTGCTGGTCTTTCACCTAGGTTCCCATATTTTTTTTCTCTTTGCTTATAATCTGATATCAGTCCTTGATAGGGAAGGCAATTTCTAGCCTGCAGTCCAAATACATTTTTGGCCTCTTCCCATTCTATTACCTTCCCATCTCTAATTATTTTCTACTAGTACCTTGTTCCTTTGCCAATTTTGTCTAATAAATTCCCTCTTGCCTATTGTCTTTATCCTTAATTGGAGTCATCCCTTATCGTCAGAATCTCCTTTCTGCATTCCCATGTTGGCTTAGTTCATAGGATACTTTCTGCTACTTTATGAATATAATAATCTGCATGGTTATTGTTATTCACCTTTAGGATCTGAATCCAAAATCCCAGTCTCTCCTTGTTTCTTGAGCTTCCCCCTGTTTTGTCATCATACTTTTCCACTTTGAATTATAGGTTTCTGCTTGTGCTATGTGTAGGAGCCTTAACTGTGTAGCTCTGGAATACCCCTTCAAATCAGGTAATCCCAAACCACCTTGTTCTGTTGGAAGAATCAGCAATCTTCCCCTCCTAGATAAAATCCTTCAGTTCTTTATTAATTGCTATCCACAACTTCTCTTCTGGTTGAGAAAAATATGCCTGACCTGTGTATTAAAACTAAAGGGACTAAAAACATTGTAACTGCTTGTATCTTGCTATCAATATCCATAAAACAGAACTTCCAATTTCTCAGTTTTTGTATTATGTTTTGTTTAGTCTCTTCCCACATATCCTTAGCTGCCACACCAGAATCCTATTTAATCCATACTCCTGAGTACTTCATTTTGTCATGTCCCCATAAATGTGGATGTTGCTGAACCAATTCATGTGTGAGTACATAGTTTACAGCTATTGCCTTTGTTTTAGCTTCATTCATTTTGTATCCCAGAAAGACTTGAAACTGTCTCAAAATGTTCCACAACACTGAAATGTCCTTTTTTGGTTTTATCAGGTATAAAATAATATCATCTGCAAATAAAGCCAGCTTTTCTTGACTACCATACCAATGATATCCTTGCATTTCTGAGGTTCTTATTTTCTTTGCAAATGTTTCTAAATATAATGCAAATAACAAAGGGGAAAGAGGACACCCCTGCCTGGTTCCTCTGCTCAAACAGAAATTATCAGAGAGGAACCCTCCCACTTTAATTTATGCCTCCAATCTCTCATATACCATCCTAATCAACCTTACAATTTTATCAGGGAATACAAATCCTTTCATTGCCCTGCTTAATAAAGTCCAGCTTATTCTGTTGAAGTGCTGTACTTAAAAAAATCTGTTTCTCACAGGAAACTTTCATTTCTTAGATTTATGGTTCACATTTGACTACTTATTAATTAGGTTCTGGTCACTTATATAGAGCATAATTCCTTCCTGAAATGCCATCAGATTAGTAAACTTAGCCCACAGCTCAGTCAAAGAAATTTTTGGTGGAAAATTTACTAAGAGAACTGTGAAGAAGCAACCCTTGACATACCCTTTCAATGATGCAAAGCCACTGTGAACATTCTCTAAGGTCTCAAGTTCAAAAGCCCTAGATACAAAATAACTACAGCCCTCAGCCACCCCCACATAAAGACAAGGCTGTTATCACCCTGTAGTCTCTGTTAGACAGTTTCATATAGTACATTGAACCTGATTGTGTCTTTTGTAATGCAACTAATCTTAGATGGTATCCTTTAATCGCAGTCAGTTTTTTTCATTTTAGTATGGTTTGCTAGCCCATTAATGTTCCTTGTATAAGACCCCCCAGCAAAAGTACTTCAAATTCTTATTTGTTACACAAACTTCTCTCTTTAATACTCAAGGGTTTGGACTGAGGTCTCTAGGTTGCCCCCCCATGGGCCCACACAAACTCAACATAAATAAAAAATAAAAGTAGCATAAATATTCTTCATTGCTCTTCAAACAGCAATCAGTGTAAAAGTTGTCAATAGTAATTCCACTACTCAAAGTAAATTAAAATTTACATTGGTATTTCCAAACAAACAATAAAACTTACAACATAGATATTTACAACCAAACCACAACGGAACTTCCAAATGATATATGAATATCATAAAACTGCATCCTTCAAAGGCAAACTTTGTACCCCAAATAGAGCATATACAACCCTCCCATCTCACAGTATTGTGCAACCATGCCCATAACTTCATTTGGATTAGAGACATGTATCGAATAGCTCCCATATATCCCATCCCCTTCCTCTTACTGTATCTAGCAGGTCTGTCAACATATCACTCAAATTTCCCACCGATTTTGAATTTATATATTTATTTTTAATTATTTTCATTTACTAATTCAGACATTCCTGTCACAATCTGATTGTCTATGAAGATTAAACATTAAAACAATTGAAAAATATAACAAAAAAGGAAAAAGAAAAAACTCTTTATATCCATTTTATATTTAACAGTAATAATGTTCTTGAGCAAATAAGCGCACACTTTTCATTTCTATTAAACTTTCACTCAGAAAAAAAATCAACTAGTTAATGCACTCATTAGCTTCTCAAAACAGAGTTGTCTCACAAGGCTGCATATAGAAATGTTCAGTCTAACTCTGTGAAAGGTACAGCTAAGAAACCTGGTGTCATCCCAAAAATATATGTCTGTCATTCCTAAGCTTCCTTATTATTGGTCAAAACAAACAAATACCTCTAAGATTCATTACCCAGAGACTGCCCATGCTATGGAATAGACTTCCCATACTTGTCAAGCAGAGCACCTCACTGGCCCTCTTCAAGAGAAATCTTGATGAGTGGATGGGAAATAGAAAATTCACCCCAGGGATAATTCCAGTGGGCTTTACTTGACAGAAGCACTGGGAACTAAGGTTGGGTGGCATGATGCCAGGGTAATCCTATGGGCTAGGCTTGTAAAAGCCCCAGGGACATTAGCCTAGTACACACCTATGAACCTATGAACCAATAATATCTTAATACAGTCAAATGCTTTTATGCCCATAGTTACTAATCAGAAGTAACCCTTTCCTAATTGTAAATTAAATAAACAGGTTGACACCAATGGAAACAATAAATCCAGACACAGGACCGTAAATGAGTTTGTAGTTAAGCGCTTTCACTCACTTTATTCAACATGAGCTTCTTATTCTGAAGAAGCTCATGTTGAATAAACTGAGTGAAAGCGCTTAACTACGAACTCATTTACGGTCCTGTGTCTGGATTTATTCTTTCCATTAGTATCAACCTGTTTATTTGGTTTTGAGTTTGTTTTAATTTTTTATCTAATTGTAAGTTACTTAATTATAGATAGAGGTGCAGTATTTAAACAACTTGCCATGCTCGTTGTTAATTCTTAGCACACCAGTCATTGCAGCATTAATAAATATGACAGATGTAACTGCCTGAACCTTCTTCAAGTCCACCATTATGTCAAACACCCAGTCTCCATGCATGTTTGATCTGCACCATTAAACACACTGTCTGCCACCACACTGCATCATCAATATGCTTCTGTATACTGTTTTTCCAGTCAAACACCCACCTGCCAAATCAGCTGGAGTCTTAGATCTCTGATTTCTAATTAGTCTTTGCTGAAGAACTGAGCAGTGACAGCTAGTAAGACAACTGAGATTCACCCCTCCTGTCTCTCTAGAACTGTGACAGCCACAGAGGATTTACAGTAATGCATGCCATCTCTCAGTCATGGACTTTAGTATTGATTTTCTTTTCTTAATAGGTCAGTCAGCACCAAATTTAATTAAGGCTATTCCTATGTTCTTATTGCTAAGCACTTTCAGGCTACCAGATTTGGTGGGGGATCCTTGCTGCCTGATGTTCTTCCACTCACTTGTCTCAATGTTTGGATCTGCGTAAACAGTAGAAGAGTTTTCAGACATTTTTCTTTTCAGTGATGGTACTCAGTCATCATCTTTGGGTTTTGTGAGAGTCTGTTCAGCAGGTTAATGCTCCTAATCTTCTTCCCCATTGTTAGCCTAGGCCACAATCACACATTTAGCTTTTTCAGCATTTAGGAACACCTGTTTTCCTTGTTTGAACAGCACTTGTAGGGTAAAGGAGCCTGACCCTACGCATTCTTAGCAAATATAATTCATCGGTGATAAAAATGTACTCCCCTATCTTCATGCAGTCACACAGAAATCTGGATCAGCATAGGTCCTGTCATCACTATTTTTAACTCTCCTTGTTTCTGTCAAAGCAACTTCAGTATAATATCCATGAGCTGCTCCTTCTGAACACGGCTCTCAAATTTGGTGAGCATTGCATGCAGGCAGGCAGCAGCACTAGTTCTGGGGGTACTTGGCACTCTGTGGAGTCATTCCAGTTTAATTACTTCTTCTGCTATCCTGTCCAAACACTTATTTGTTGCTTCAGGAAGGATACACAGTGTCTTGTTTCTAATCGCTTAGGAAGTCCACTACATCTTACATTTTTTTCTTCTGTCTCTATCTAAATGATCAGACAGAATTTCCTGCATCATATCCAGACAGGCTTTCAATGCTTGCAGGCAGGCTTTCATATTGGCATTTTCTTCTAGTAGGACCTGAAGGGTGTTAGAGTGCATGCGCTTAAGTGTTTCTTCAGTTTCTTTTAAGTTCTGATCATTAATCCCAGTATACTGTTCCATACTTGTGTCTATCTTCTGATTTTGTTTAAATATCATGTTTAAAGAAACATTTTCTTTTTGAGCATCTGGTTGCTGCGTTGAAATGACTTCAACAGCATCTTCTTGTTGCATCATTTCAAGAGTCTCCTAAATAAGAATTATTTTATGAATACCATAACCATATTTCTTCTTATTTTTTTAACTTATATTCCATCTCCAATGTCTGAGCTATCACTCAGATAGAAAATGTCTCTGAAGGACACTAATAACAAATTAAATAGCCTTGACAGTGGAGAATAGGTAAAAGTTTCCATGTGTGAATTCCATTGTCTCCGTTTTAACTTTTTTGCCTGCCCTGTCATTTTCAGACATCATATAATCAGCTTGTTTGTTCAGCCTCCCCCCCACAACCCCATGGATTTATCTGTGCTTTGAATGTTGGAAAGCTGCTTCTACTGTTCAGTAAAACAGGTCTGCTAACACTGCTTGAGATGCTGTTTAGCATAAAAGAAGGACTAGTCTTAGTTGCAAACTGCATTTTTTTTTCAAAATATGTTGCTCTAAAATAAAATAACATATAAATGTTTGGAAAAAGGTAATACTCTCTGTAAAGTACAAGACAGGAGTAATGTGCAAGAGGGGAGAGCTGTTTCTAGTAACTTGGTGGAGGCTACAGCAAAGAAAAGCCACTTGGCTAAGTGAGAAGGCAGGATTAGGAAAGTGTGACTGCTTCAGAATCTTGGGTGGGTAAGCCCTCTCTGTAACCATGCATCACCGATTGTTAGCCTCCTTAGTGATGCTAGTGCATACTGCAGGCCAGGAAAGATCCATAACCCCTCTAAACCTGCCTTCCATGAGCAACATAGTGGCTTTCAGGCTCAATCAACTATCTCAGGAGCCTTGTCATCACTGGTTAAGGAGGAGCCATTCCCACTCTCGTGGCTAAATTAACTGGCTCAGTTTGCAAAGATAAGTGCCAGTGAGTGGGGGTGGGGAAATGAGAGGAGTCTCACTGCTGATGAAGTATGCCAAACAATCCTAACTAAAGGATTTGCAGTAAAAGAAAACATTTTCAGTTGCACCTTGTGTCATGGTTTAACTGACCACGAGATTGTGGATCTGTACTAAGTGTTATAGAACATACACCAGACAATCGGCAACTTGTGCTAACCACATTTGGCAGCTCAAAGAAAATGCATTTTTTTATTGGTAGCCACCATAATTAAACTTAATGAGACCTTCCTCTGTCTAGACAATCCAAATTAAAGTATAGCTCAAAAAATAATTTCCTTAGTTACAGACATTTGCTCACCCAGTAATTCTGACACCATACTCTGTATGAATTTTAAAGTATGCCAACTCATTACACTACCAAAACATATGTTCGCAGTTACCTCTTTATTCCTCATCCCACCTCCAGCATTTGCCATCTACCTGAGTAAAAATTCTCTGGAGCCTGCTTGGGGTGTAAAAATACATTTGCAAACACTTCCTAGCAAAAATCCTAAATCCTCTAGACATTGTCACATATTTGGGAGCCATAAATTTCACCCCATTATTTCTTTGTGAATCGGTTATCCAGTCTCTCTTCCCAGTCTTTTCTAACCTCCTCTGATTGATTTCTATACTTATCGTGCAATATTGTATATGCCATACTAATTATTCATTATTTAACAGCAGCTTCTGTTCTAGGTTTGACTAAAACTCTACCAGTGCAGGTAATTCACTTAAGATTGCCCTATCCCTTTCTCTTTGCTTACACTCTGATATTGATCCTTGATAGGGAAAGTAGTCTCTAGCCTGCAGTCCAAATGCCTTCTTGGCATTTTCCATTCCATTACCTTTCCCTCCCTAATTATTTGTTCTTAGTATCTTAGTTCCTTTGGCAATTTCCTCCAGAAAATTCCACCCCCCTCTTGCCTATTCTCTATACCCCTAATTGCAGTCATCCCTATTGGCAGACTCTCCTTTTAAGCATTCCTGTTTTAGCTTAGTTCTTAGAATACTTTCTGCTACTTTATGAATATAATATTCTGTATGATTATTGTTATTCTCTTTAAAAGTCTGCATCCAAAATCCCAGTTTGTCCTTGTTTCTTGAGCTTCCCTCCTATTTCATCATTACCCCTTTCCACTTTGAATTATAGATTTCTGCTTGTGCTATGTATAGGAGCCTTAACTATGTAGCTCTAAAATACCCTTCAAATCAAGTAATCCTAAACCACCTTATTTTATTGGCAGGACCAACTTACTCCACTTGATTCTTCCCCCTCCCCCTTCCAGATAAAATCCTTCAACTCTTTATTAATTACTATCCACAACTTTTCCTCATTTTGATAAAAGCATGCCTGACCTGTGTATGACTAAAAACATTTTTACTGCTTGTGTCTTTCCATCCATATCCATACACAAGAGCTTCCAGTTTCTAAATTTTTATATTATTTTTTGTTTAGTCTCTTCCCACATATCCTTACCTGCCATAACAGAATCCTTTTTAATCCATGCTTAATTTTATCATGTCCTCATAAATATGGATATTTCTGAACCAATTCATGTGTAGGTACATAGTTTAGAGCCTTTGTTTTATCTTCATTAATTTTATATCCTGAAAAATCTTGAAATTGTCTCAGAATGTTCCACAGCACTCAGATGTCTTTTTCAGTTTTATCAAGTACAAAATAATATCGTCTCTGAATAAAGACAACTTTTCTTGATTACCATACCAATTATATCCTTGAATTTCTGAGTCCCTTATTTTCTTTGCCAATGGTTCTAAATATAACACAAATAACAAATGGGAAATAGGACACCCCTGTTTGATCCCTTTGGATCATCAATATTTTATTAATGTTGTCAAATGTTTGCCTCCCCTCCATTAAACCACATTGATCCATGTCTATCAACTTTACCATTCATTTAGCCATAGACATAACACTTTATAGTCATGGTCGAAAATTGAAATGGGCCTATATGAATCTGGATCTGATGGGTCTTTACCTTCTTTAGGTATTACACCTCCACAGCATTTTTCCAGGATGTTGAGGGCTCCCCCTTTTAGAATACTGTTAAACAAAGCCCTCCAGATCTGTATCACTTTCTTCCCTCCTAGCTGCCAAACTTCCACAGGAATACCATCTATTCCTGGTGACTTTCCTGCAGATTAGTTATACTTTACCATTTTATCTAATCTACTCTTATCTTAACTTTAAATTATTGAGCCTCATCTATGTCTAAATTTGGCATTTTTAAGTCTTCCATAAATATTTCCATGTGTGCCTTTTTTTGGTTTCCACATTTCTCTACTTTATAGAAATTTTCATGCAATTTTCAAAATAGCTTTAATACCTCTACAAGATCTCTGGTTATTTTTCTTGGTAGAGGTTCCTCAAGTTTGACAACAAACATTTTTGTACTCTGGAGTTATCAAAAATAGTTGCTTAACAGCAAACTTTCTAAACTCATGCATATTATTTAGATACTCCCTTATTTTCTGTTTTACACACTGCATTGTGACTCATCTTGTTCTCTGAGATTCCCCTTATTCTGCAATATTTAATCATTGTCAGCCCCTCTGAATAATTCCTGTTATTTCTTAATCATAACTCTTTTTCTTTTATTTCTACTCTATTCTTAAACTCTACTTTCATTTTATCCCAATCACTAGCTATAACATCTGAAGTACTTTCTATCTTCCCTACTAACTCTCAAATAATTTCCACTACCCAGACTTTAAATTCCTCTCTTTCTAACAGGTAGGTGGGGACATGTCAGTGTCTTATTTTTACTTCATTACCCTGCATTTTTATTTTAGTTTGTATTCTTGCATGGTCAGAAATAATTATTGGATGTGTGCTGAAGCTTTCAAATAAATGCACATGTTCCTGTGAAATATAATTTCAGCCTAGTCATGACCAGGTATTGTACCTTGGGAATAATATGTAAATTCTGTCTGAGTTCCTAGTACTGAATTCATTATCTTCCATACCAAATATTTTCATAAATGTCTTCAGAAATCTACTCTTTTTGGTTATATTGTCACTTCTAGGTTCCCCTGATACATCCTCACTATTACAAATCAAATTCTAGTTTCCACCTATAAATAATACTCCCTTTTGAAAGCTGATTATTTTACCCCAAATTTTCTGAAGTTCCATAATGGCAGTTTTTGGTGGAATATAAATGCATGTCATTGCAATTTTCTTCCCTTCCCAGTAGCCCCTTGATACCACAAATCTGCAATTTTTGTCTTTTTTTTCATTTATCACTATTGGAGCCCCTCCAGCAATTAGTATAATTGTGCACATTTTCTTCTGTCCCTGATATTCTGCTGAATATCCATTCTGAAATCCTCTCTTTGTTAAATTCACATGCTCATTTCTTTCCAGATGTGTCTCCTGTAGCATTGCTATTTGCAGTCTACATTTCTTAATATAATTCAATACAATTCAAAATGTGTCTCCTGTAACATTGCTATTTGCAGTCTGCATTTCTTAATATCATTTTATCTTTTTATCTATACCTGTAAGCCCATTTACATTCCAGGATAATATGGCTAACATAACCAATATGATAAAAAGCTATTGTTCCCCTTATTATACATGACAGTTTTTTGAATGTGTATTTCAGCTTTTGTGTTACATGTATATAATAATGTTTGGCAGGCTGGTCTTTTGTACAGTTGTTTCTTCTCATCTCCATTTGAATCTATGTTGCATTTTTCAAGACTTTTGTTTTAATGAAAACCCTCAAACAAACAAAACAAAATACAAAACATCCCCATCCCCTATTAACTTGGACAAGTATAGAAAACTATGTACATCTTCAAACCATGAAGTTTAACCATCCAGAAGGGAGCAATTGCCCCAAATTGACAGCTGCACTTACAGGCATTATCTAACCTAAAATTATGGTTACTTATGCTAAAGCGCATGCTGCAACCTGTGGCCCCACTTACACTGATTACTGTCTGTTCTTGTTGCATTTCTCTTCCTCTCCCAGATATGAAAAACAGCTTGTATACTTTCAGAAAACATTAACCTTTAGCCCTAAGAGAAAGTGCACTACCTATATTTTAATACAACTAAATTGTACACTGTTCTATTAACTGCATTAAAGTATTAAGACTGCTAGGGAGGTTGTTGCCTCTTATTCACGTTCCATAATTTCAAACTTAATTTTTTTCACTGATCTGGTTGCCATTGTGCCTTTAAATTTTGCATTTCTCTTAGCAAAGAATACTCAGAATTTTCAATATTAACTACTTGCACCTGCAGACAGCTTGTCTCCATGAAAATGTACTCAGCAATGAGTCTTTGTAGATTTCACTCAGAAAAGAATGCATGGCTGCCTTCATCTGCATACACCAGGACACCACTAAATATTTGTCAGTGGAAAACAAACAAGCTAATATCTTTGCAGTTGTAAGAAGCTTAGCATTTGCATGCCTTTCATAATTTTGTCTTATTTCTAAAGCCCACGTTTACAAAAACAGTTTACAGTTTAAGACAATGATAGTAATCTAGACATTCACCCTTGTAAAATAAAAAGAGAAAATATCCTAATTCTACATATAATATAATCAGTGCATTTTTACACCCCAACCCAGCAGCCCAAGATCACTAAATATGAACATTAAACTTGATTTTGATTTTGTCCAGCCTTTTATCTCTTGTTATACTGTAAAGCATATATTTCTTACAACTAAAAAGTACTTGTTTACTTTAGTATCTTTAAAACATACAACAGTCATTGAAAAACTCCCCCGACATTTAAAATACCCCTGACTACACGCTACACAAAACTGTTTTACTGTATATAACATGCAGTTTATATCATGAAATATTTTGTGCAAATACTAAGAACAAAATGTGTTTTACTTACAACTAGTTTTCTCCCTTTTAGTGTCATTCTAAACTTTAATAATATAAAGTGGGGTATATACTTTGCAGTCCACTCACAAGTTAAACAAAGTCAATAAATGTATAGTTTTTTTCTGCTACGTTTTCTTGCAAAACCATATTTCACAAATGTGACAAGATGCTTTATAATCTTCCATTTATTAATGAATTTCAGCACTGCTGGTCTTCTTCCTGTTAATATCCATCTCCCAACATCAGATTCTGGTTCAGATCAAAGGTACTACTGATTCTTCTAGACAACTCTTATGCTTTTTTCTGTCTTTTAAACATTTTCCTTTGGAACATTGGAAAATGTTTCACTGGCAAAGTCTTTCTATGACCTTACTGTCAGAAGAATGAGAAGCAGAGTCCCCTTCTGCTTGATGACTCACTTTGTTGTTGGATAAACTTTTTTATTTCCTCCTTAGCCTCTTCTGTGTAAAAAAAAACACATTGATGATCCAGGAAAAAAACACTTTGAAAACAACTGGATACAGCAGCTTGAATCTCACACCTCTGTTTCAACATTCCCTGATTGCTGGAATTCTGCCTGGTGTACTGTGAATAATCATTTTCTACACACACTCTGTTGTCTCTATTTTACCTTTCTGCTACAATTTTGTTAGGATCAGCTCTTTCTGTTGCTATGATTGCATCTTTACTAATGGCTGTTTTCTCATGGTCAGGTTTGGAGTATACACTCAATGTTCCCTTTCAGTTAACAAATTCTGCTGTGGAACACAAGTCCAGTTGCTTATTTGTGCACTCATAAAATGAATACTGCCTGTTCCTTCCAGTTTCTCTGGTACAGCAGAAAATCTCAGGTTTTCTCTGTCTTCTAACTCTATTTTTTTAAATAGCTCTTTTTGAAAAACCTCATAGTCAGCCAATTTTTTTTCATGTCAGCCTCTTATTTATGCAGTTTTTTCAGTTCATCTGAATGCCTAGTTAAAGCTTTTTCTATTCTTTTCTAGTCTTTAGTTGTTTAAATTCATATATTCCTTCAATGTTTCATTTATTTTAATCACATGAGTACATTTGATGTATTTTTTCCTCTAAATTACTGGACTGCACTTGTTGAACCAAAGCTGAAGCTTGAACTGCTTTTTGCTGAACAGCTGCAAAATCCTTCTCAATCATTGTTTCCTTTTCACTATTTCCTGGTTGATTTTCTTTCAAGTTTTCCAAATTTCTTCTTTGCTGGCATCCAGGCAATGTATGTACTAGCTAGTAATTGATTTTTCTGAAAAAAAAACATTTTCAATGGCACTCCTTTTTCTTGGTTTCTATTTTTACACTGGGAGAGCTGAAATTATGCTGTTGATCAGTGTGCAACCATCTTGAAAGTCAATTATAACTCATTCTTAGCCTCTTCTTGTGTGAACAAAATATGTGCCATAGTCTGCGCTATGTTGCTTCATAATCTTATCATCTAAATATGTTTATAATTTTATTTCTGTTTCATACTTTCTAAACTGTAGCTGCTGTTCAAATAATCATTCTGTCACTGTTCTGCATATTCTGCACTTATCTCTCTCTTTCTTTTTTTAATGTTTCAATTTTTGTGTGTTTTTTCTGTTTTTCTGTATTTCTTTACCCTTTCCTTCATAAATGTTCCAAAAGTAAATACTGACAGTATTTCTCAGTTCCCTAACTGCGCTTTGTTGTTCTCAGTCTTTCTCTTGTAAATCAAAAATACTTGCATCCTTACATACATACATACATAAATATGTGAGATAAATTTGACCTCCATTTCTGTGACATCTTTGAAGCTGGCTTAAACCTAAGAACTATCTATGATGATATGGGCTAGTGTTAGCATAGCCAGATGGAGTTCTGCAAAGAATGATATGTCCTTTGAATATCAAACTAATTTATACAAGATGCTTGTGATACAAATGTTTTAAAACTGTGTGGCATTTGAATATCAAACTGATTTGCACAAATGCTTATGTTACAAATGTATTAGAACTGTATGGCATTTGAATATCAAACTGATTTGTACAGATGCTTATGTTACAAATTTATTAGAACTGTATGGCGTTTGAAAATCAAAATGTGTTTGTAAAGTTGCTAGTGTTAAAAAATGTAGCAACAGTGGGTCCTGCTGGAAGAGAAGCAGTTAACCTCTGTCCAGTTAGTTTTGGAAAATCCTTGAAATTAAATTAGCTGTTAAGCCATAAACACAGCACCCCACTGTGCTAAATGGAACTGGAGAGAGTAAGTCTGGGAGAGGCCATTGTTTAATAGCTTCTGTAAAGAAGAGGTGAAATAGTGTACTTGTTTCTTGGCTCCAGGGTACTGCCATAAACATTTAGATGTGTATTGTAGCCATCTATGCTAAATTCCTGTCTCAGCTCCAAAGGGGAATAGTGTGAGAACCTTGAGTTAGGTGACTAGATGAGGTCATTCTGCAAGCCATTTTGTATATCATATTTTACAGGGAGTAATCTCTGAGGAGGGAGTATTCTGTTTTGGGGAACCTGACTAGAAAGACTGCTCACATATGTAATTTTACCTTGCTCTATCAAATAAGTTATTAGGGAATAGTAATTCTCCTAGATTCAGTCAGGAATATAGTGAAGCTTAGTTCAGAGATAGTTTTTCTTTATTTGTCTGAATCTGTCCATCAGTGTTATTTCCAATATTCCCTGTGATTTGAACTCTGTGGTTTATTGTAAATATATATTCAATATTTTCATGGTCTTCTATTATTTATTATTAAATATATTTAAAACTTTTATTGTGGCTGGTCCTTTTTAGAAAGTACTTAACCTTTTTGAGTGCTTATATTTATTTGGTGATACTGTGTGGGTCACTCCAGAAGGCCTAGCTGTCTTGGTGAACTACTACCATTTGTATTAGTATTAATATTACACAGTATAATTGGGAACCATTTGTTAAGTGCCTTAGTAGCTGATTGTGGAGTGTGTGGTGGTGATGATAACTGCCTTATACTCTGGGCAGGTAAATCTGTGCCAGCCTGGCCTTAGTGTGTGTGTGTATTTGTTTGTTTTGGCTGTTAATGATGTTAAAATTAATAAGGCCTTACTATTTTTCAACAATTGTAAACCTAGACACCAACTCAGTAGTATAATCTCCTTAGTTAATATAATATGATCCCATAACACTTGTGTCAAGACATTCTGTATGGGTCCTTATTAGGATAACTCCACACATTCCAACAAAATGCATTCCCCCTGCTCCCTAAAACTAAATCCCACTCCCATTTGTTGCTCTTTAAAACTATAATCCTGCTCTCCTCCCAATCACTTCCCATGGTTGTCACACTAATCTTGCTCAAACTTAGCTTTTTATTTTCAGGTGATGTGCAGCAGTTCTACCAACATTTTCAGTCTCTCCCAGTTACGTCCTGCCATCTCTCAC